>NC_045169.1:5825164-5832664 GCF_900700415.2 Clupea harengus
GATAGCGACAAAGGTGCTTGTCGATCCCTAAATGTAGAATTAATTTCAACTGATTGATTGTATTAACTGATATACACAGATAACTATTGTAATGTCATTCAGTGGATCTGATGCTATTGGTTTTGACAGTACCTGCGAGGGTGTTCTGGACCTTGTGGCTTTGGACTGTGACCCACCCTGTTTTCTGGGAGAGATCCAAAAGGAACTCTCTCTAGAGAGTTTAGCTTGTGGGCTTGAAATGCCTCACGGACCTTTCAAACCTTTTTTCCACCGGTGTGTTGAGTCTCTCTCTATCTATCTCTCTCTCTCTCTCTCTCTCTCTCTCTCTCTCGTTGTCTGTTTTTTTTGTGCTCCTGTGAGTGTGGCCAGGATCCGTCAGTATATGAGTGTGTGTGTGTGTGGCTAGTGTGGTGTATGTGAGTGTGTGTGGCTGGTAGTGGTGTTGTTGCCCTAAGGCGGCTGGTGGCATCTGGCTAAGCTTAAATCCTCCCCTTCACCTTTTCAGCATTTCTCTCTCTCTCTCTTTCTCTCTCTCTCTCTCTCTTTCCCTCCATTCTTCTGCCTTGTGTAGGTCCTGGCATCCATGACAGTTTTCAGCCTCCTGCTCACACCCTCCGCCAAGTTTTAATTCGTTTTAATCTTTGTGTGTGTGAGAGAATAACCGCACTTAGGCACACTACTTCACCAAGCTGCCGGCAATTTGGCACACTGCACTGTGAACACACACACACACACACACACACACACACACACACACACACACACACACACACACACACACACACACACACACACACACACACTCACACACACACACACACACACACCACACACACACACACACACACACTCACACACACACACACACACTCACAAACACAACCATCACCCTCACATTCTCACACCCCACAAGTCTGCGTGTGTGTGTGATATAATGGAGAAACTGAGCTCAGAGAAAGAGCAAAGGACATGGCCAGCTGGATGGAGGAAGAGGTGTGGTGGATGTTGGGGGGGGGGGGGGGGGGGCAGGGTGCCATTTTCAGCTTCATCTGCGGATAATGTCATGCTCCGCACCTTGTAATCTCAGAGGGGGGGAGACATCCTCTCGCTTTCTTCTCCCAACACAACAAACATTTCCCGTGACCTTTTCTTCTCCAAACACACTCATGGCGAGCACCTCAAATTGACACGTCAAACGCCCCCCCCCCCCCCCCCCCCCCCCTTTCTGTATATTTTCTTTTCCATTTTTGTCTTTTATTGGGTTTTTTTCCGAACCACAATGTCCGTAATGTCATGCTGTCAGTCTAGCCAGTGGAGTGTGTCCTTACTGCCAGATATTTATTTTTTTCAATAACTGCAGCTTTTCAAATGTAAAATGGCAAATCGGATTTCTCTGACTGAAATTGTGTGATCAGAGAACTGTGAATGTGAACGTAATGTGTGGTGTTGCACTAGCTTTTAACATACCAGTCCTTTTCAAAGTGCTGATGTTAACTGGAAACATATACTTTTGCAGATCAGCAATATATGTGTATTTTTGGCCAATCAGCAGCCTGGACTCTGTTTGGGTTGTCCTCGGAATGTCCTTCGTCTTTTATTAAAAATTTGAATCTCCTTCTCTTTCTCTCACACACACCTCAACCCCCCAAAACACACACACACACCATATTGTTCAGGTAAACAATCCTCCATTTTGTTACTTGACTGAGCCTTTTAAACTTTCTCAGGAGTTCTCAGAAATTCTGGAGCGGTGGTCAGATTATGCCGAATGGCGCCACAGGCCGAAGGAGATTATTTATTGCGGGTAGCTGCGCTGGTGGCCACGTTCCCGGCTACCGCGGAGCCCCGGCTTTGGAGCCTGGGGCTCGATTAAATTGCTGTGCCCGGCGGCAGCTCTGGAGCCTGGGATAGACAGCTTGGCGTCCTCCCCCCTCCCCCTTCCTTCTGCTCCTGGCTCACTGACTCCACTGCTAAGGCCCCTTGGGGTGTCCAATGTGTGCGGTGATTACCAATGAGGATAGTTAGCACAGAGATTAGCCCTATGGCTGCTGCCTACCTGCCTGCACTGGGGGCCTGTGTGACGGGGAGCTGCCTGCACTGGGGGCCTGTGTGACGGGGAGCTGCTGCCTGCACTGGGGGCCTGTGTGACGGGGAGCTGCTGCAGTGCTGGTGGAGGCGTCTTGCTCTTCCATGACACAAGCTCAAGCAGATGATGCAAAAACAGGGCTTTTTTTGTGCATCACTGGTGGAGTGTGATGCTCAAGGCCATCCTGGCACACACACACACACACACACACACACACACACACACACACACACATCCATGCACATGCACATGCACATGCACATGCACGCACACACACACACACACACACACACACACCCATACATGCACATGCACATGCACATGCACATGCACACACACACACACACACACACACACACACACACACACACACACACACACACACACACACACACACACACACACACACACACACATATTCTCACACTCAGTTCCCCTACAGTTGAGATTACAGTGTTATGGCACACCTGAGGTCTTCATAATTTATGTCTGCAAAGCACACATAACACACACACACACACACACAACACACACACACACACACACACACACACACACACACACACACAGGTTAGTCCCTGAAAAAAATAGATTTGCCACCTTTACACAAGGCTGCAGCACATGTGTGAAAAGACACTCACACTTATACTCTTTCTCTCTCTCACACACATATATTCTCACACTCAGTTCCCCACAGTTGAGATTACAGTGTTATGGCAAACCTGAGGTCTTCATAATTTATGTCTGCAGAGCAGGCAGCTCTCTTTCTCTGTAACTCTCTTTCTCTCTCTCCCTCTCTCTCCCCATGTCTCTCTCTTCACTGCTACCTCAAACTCATTCCTCTCATGTTGATAACGCACTATTGTCCGTGCATTATCTCTTTTATTCTGCCGCAGTTTCTCTCTCCCTCCATTTTTCACACTTCCCATTCCCCCTCTCTCTCACACTATTCCTCGATCTTTATCATGATGACAATATCTGATATCTGATTCACTCTCTCTCTCTCTCTCTCTCTCTGATTAAGGGAATAGTAAAGCGTCTCGCTCACGCCTCAGGTGTGGCTCATTTAGTTAATTACCGTCATTTCTGCTTCATTAGCCCTCACACTCTACATGCGTAATACACACACACACACACACACCCACACACACACACACACATGCATGAACATACAACACAAACACATAGAAACCCATGACGAATTCCTGTCCACATCTGCTGCGAACACAGATGCACAAGCTGTACCTCATGCACAGAGTGCACCTCTCCTCTCTCTCTTTCTTTCTCTCTCTCTCTCTCTCTTTCTCCTGCTGTCTGTCCATATGACCTGCCTCTCTCTGAATCTCCATCTAAATGGTTGGGGACTCGTCTTTTCACTGCTTCCAAGACAGCCTACATATGCTGAGTACCAGCTGGTGAGTGCTGCTTCTATTACCTGCCGAGGTGTGTGTGTGTGTGTGTGTGTGTATGTGTATGTGTGTGTGTGTGTGTGTGTGTGTGTGTGTGTATGTGTGTGTGTGTGTGTGTGTGTGTGTGTGTGTGTGTTTGCTTTACTTGTATACAAATACATATTTATATAATACAGAAGTGTTTTTCCATTATCAAAACAATGAAATAGGTGAAGTGCGCCGGGAGAATGGGATGATTACGGAATAATCAAATCGCCTCAGATGCATCCATCTCGACTGGTACGGGGAGTGAGAGAGAGAGGTGGAGAGGACGGACAGAAGGAAGGAAGGAAGGAAGGAAGGAATAAAGGAGGTGAACGAATAGTCAGACACATAGAATCCATTTTCCCCTGTCCAGCGCCGGGAGGGAGTGACCTTTTCGGGAGATTGCCGTTTGCGTGTGACTCACCAACCCGTCCTCTGTCTGAAACACTCGCTGTCATCGCGACCGACATCCCCACCTCTCCTCTCCCCTCCTCTCCTCTCCTCTTCTCTTCTCTCCTCTCCTCCGCTCTCCTCTCCCCTCCTCTTCTCTCCTCCGCTCTCCTCTCCCCTCCTCTCCTCTCCCCTCCCCTCCTCTTCTCTCCTCTCCTCCGCTCCGCTCTCCTCTCCCCTCCTCTCCTCTCCTCTCCTCTCCTCTCCCCTCCTCTCCTCTCCTCTCCCCTCCTCTCCTCTCCTCTCCTCTCCTCTCCTCTTCTCTCCTCTCCTCCGCTCCGCTCTCCCCTCCTCTCCTCTCCTCTCCTCTCCTCTCTCACTCCCTCCAACTCTCTATATCCATCTATCTGTAAATGCACTTCTTCAGCCACCCAACCATCCCTCTCTGCCTGTCTTGGAAGTTATTTTTACAAGAGTTTATCTGCTGGCTGGATGATATTAGCCTCCCTCTCTGCTTCCTCTTCATAAATTCATAGGGAACAGAGATCCATCCATCCATCCATCCATCCTCCCCCTCCCTCTCAAAATGTCTCTCTGGATGTTCTTTCTTGGCTATTCCATGCTCTCTCTCTCCCTCTCTCTCTCTCTCTCTCTCTCTCTCTCTCTCTCTTCCACCCTCGCTGCTGGTCATGGCAGGGGAAAGACAGGGAGAAAAAGTCAAATGTGAATGTATTTGTATGTTGTGCGTGAGGGAGGTAAGGATGGAGAGCGAAGAGAGGGGAGGAGAAGAGAAGAAATGAGGGAAGAGGAGAGGAGAAGATAGAGAAGGGAAGGGTAAGATCCTCTGGTCCTCTGGTCATGTGATATGTAGTGTGTGCCTCAACTCTAACTGTAGGGAGATACCAAACAACCAAGACCCACATCTAAGGAGAGTCATGCTATACATAAAAGAATGGAGGAGCGAGAGAGAGAGAGAGAGAGAGAGAGCGAGAGCGAGAGAGAGGTTGAGAGAGTGGGGGACAGAGAGAGAGAGAGATGTGAAAATGACGGCGGTAGAGAGAGAGAGGGAGAGAGAGAGAGTGAGAGAGATGTGAAAATGACGGCGGTAGAGAGAGAGAGGGAGAGAGGGAGAGAGGGAGAGAGAGAGTTCAAGAGAAGAGATCCCCTGTGCCCAGGCATTTAGAGCAGCCAAAAGTAGAGAGCAGGATCCACTGGGGCCGGGGGAGAAGGGGCAAAGGCAGGGCAACAGAGAGAGAGAGAAAGGAGCGCTACAGCCAGAATGAGACGGAAATAAATGAGCTGAGATGATGGAGGAGCACAGAAAGATGAAAACGAAGAGTAATGCAGAGAGAGAGAGAGAGAGAGAGAGGAGAGAGAGAGAGGGAGGGGGAAGAGTGATGCAGAGAGAGAGAGAGAGAGAGGAGAGGGGGAAGAGTGATAGAAAATATAAGTCAGGCATAAGGGAGGAAGAGAGTGAGTGTTAGAGAGAGAGAGAATGAGAGGGGGGAAGCTGGGGGATTCTCTCTGTGCTTGTTTCTGTGTGTGTGTGTGTGTGTGTGTGTGTGTGTGTGAGTGAGTGACTGAGTGAGTGTGTGTGTGCATGCTAATGGATAGCGACTCAGATTGACTCATGTTGTTTTAATGGGATGCAGTATGTGTCCGGCAATGTCCCTAACAGTTTGTTTTCACTCAGTCACCCCCCCCCCCCCCCCCTGCTCTCTCTCTCTCTGCCTTCTCTGTTTGGTC
Organism: Clupea harengus; assembly: GCF_900700415.2. NCBI lineage: Eukaryota > Metazoa > Chordata > Actinopteri > Clupeiformes > Clupeidae > Clupea > Clupea harengus. Next base: position 5,830,820 of record NC_045169.1, read on the forward strand.
TACTACTCCCATCTCTCCCCCCCTCTCTCTCTACCTCCCTCTCTCTCTACCTTCCCCCCTCTCTCTCTCTCTCTCTCCCCCCCTCTCCCTCTCTCTCTACCTCCCTCTCTCTCTCTCCTCTCTCTGGTCTACTACTCCCATCTCCCCCCCCCGCCCCCCCCTCTCTCTCTCTCTCCCCCCTCTCTCTCTACCTTCCTCCCTCTCTCTCTCTCTCTCTCCCCCCCCTCCCTCTCTCTCTACCTCCCTCTCTTTCTCTCCTCTCTCTGGTCTACTACTCCCATCTCTCCACTACGTGTCTGTGCACAGGAGGCCACAGGAGCTAAACTAGGCCGAGAAGAACACAAAGACTGAAACACACACGTGCATTTGTACACATAAAAAACACGTACACACACACACTCACACACACACAGGCAAACACTCAAACACTTGCACGGAAATACATCTCTGCGCACAGAAATTGCCACACAGATGCACACACACACACACACACACACACACATAGCACATGTACGCCTTTATCGCGTACATCTAATTCTATTTGTTTGCTTGTTTGGCCTGGCATGTCCCTCTGGCACTTCAGGTGTGAAAAGGAGGATATATGTGAAGCATATGTGTGTGTAGGTGTGTGAGAGAGGGAGAGCTGGGACACACAGGGAGAGGGAGAGAGAGAGGAAGAGAAGGATGGAAATAAAAGCACAGAAGGGAATTGAGAGAGAAGGGAGGGAATATCGGAGGGAAAGAAGGTGACAGAATGAGAGATGGAGAGGTGAAGATCAGGGGGTAGAGGGGAGAGATAATGAGATCTAGGTGAAGAGTGTGGGAAGAAAGAGGGGAAAGAGAAAGAGAGAGAGAGGGAGAGAGAGAGAGAGAGAGAGAGAGAGAGAGAGAGAATGAGGTAGGGGAGGGGATGGAGCTCCTTCCTACAGTTTTATCTTGCAGGAGGAGGGAGGTGCGATGGTGTAATTGGGCCCAGGAAGTGTCAGCTGAAGAACTACATAGCACGCGACACTGAGAAAGTGGTGTGTGTGGTGCGAGATAGAGAGAGAGAAAAGAGAGAGAGAGAGATAGAGAGAGAGAGAGAAAGCGTGCCTGTACATAGCGCGTGTCTCTAAGAGGGTTTCCTTATATAGTTTAAGTGGCCACGCGCGTCATAGGCGTGGAGTCTTGAGTCAATGCGCACACATGTGGATGTGCGTCATGTGATCACATCTATGTGCGTCTAAGTGTGTGAGAGAGACAGGGTGGGGGCGATAACTATGTGGAAGAGAACATCAAACATGACTAAATGTACCTGCTAAAGACTCTAAACTCTTACACATTTGTGAGTGGGTGTCATGACTATAAATATAATGTGTGTGTGTGTGTGTGTGTGTGTGTGTGTGTTTCCATCACCATTAATCTGTGGGAGCTCATCTACTGCGGTCGAACTGATTGCAGCTAACAGCCTATTCCTCCGTCCCAGAGTCCTCTAGGAGCGAGCCTGAGTTCTGCAACATCTCCCTCATTCGTGTGAGAGCCCTCAATCTTCCATGCACACATCTCTCCGTCGACAATTAATCAGAAATCTCATTAAAGTCACTCAGCTCCACAGGCCAATAAATTAAGACAGGGAAAAAGAGCGAATGAGAACGAGAGAGAGAGGGAGAGAGAGAGGGAAAAAGAGCGAATGAGAAGGAGAGAGAGAGAGAGAGAGAGAGAGAGAGAGCGTGGGGTGGAGGCAAGAGTGTGGATTTACCTTGAGACTGGAAATGTTCATTTATGTTTATATAATGAATATTAAAAATGTCCTCTAATCCACCTTAGGCCAAGTATCTTCGTGTATTCTTCAATGCTCATTCATTC
>NC_045169.1:5837664-5882664 GCF_900700415.2 Clupea harengus
TCGCTCCACCACTCTGACAGGGAGAAAGAGGGAAAGAGAGAGAGAGAGAAGGAGAGAGAGAGGGGGGGAGAGAGAGAGGGATTGCAAGTTATATTAACCTTACTTCTAATAAATGATCAAATAAATTAGCCCCTTGCAGTAGCTCAATATCATGCAGGACCAAAGGTAATGACTACTATAAATCTAAGGCTGTCTAGGAGATAAAACGCCTGTGTAAGAGTGTGTGTGTGTGTGTGTGTGTCGGTGTGTGTGTCGGTGTGTGTGTGTGTGTGTGTTTGTGTGTGTGTCAGTGTGTGAGTGTGTGTGTGTGTACCTGAGGTGATATCTATACTTTGCTTATCCTCCTCTAGTCTGCGGATCTTGTCCAGCAGTTCCGTCTTCATGGTGTCGTACAGCATCGTCCGCTCACTCTGCCCAGAGAAACATCCATCAGTTAAAGAATTTGTGCATCTTTGTCTCTCTCTGCCCCCCCCCCCTTCTCACACACACTCTCTTTCTGTGTGTGTCTGTGTGTGTGTCTGTGTGTGTTGTATATAGTTGTTTCAATTATATTAATGAACTGTTCCTGTCTTTTCACATACAAATGTGACTATTTGTCAAGCCAATGAATCATATTTTAAATTCAAAATGTGAGTGTGAGAGATTTAACAGTGACTGCAGGACTGTCTGTTTGCTGAAGGTGAGTCATGGCTAAGTGCGGCCCAGTCTGTTCAGCAGGTAAGTGTTACCTCTAGGTGTTGCCTCGCACCCTGCATCTCACATTCATGTTTGTGCTTGATAACCTGCAGGCACAGTTCCCTGTATATACCTACAGGGAGGGGAAGCAGGAGAAGACAGAGAGAGAGACAGACAGACAGACAGACAGACAGACAGAGACAGAGAGAGAGAGAGAGAGAGAGAGAGAGAGAGGGAGAATACGATAAGAGCGGAAGATACTGATGGTCAGATGAAGCGCTGGTTTATTATGAACAATTCAAGCAACTTTACTGGGATGTAGAAATCATAGGTACAAAGTAAGTGTAGGACAATGAAGATAACACAGGGTATGAGTACGCCCAAACAGCTCATGAGGAACAATTATGTGCAGTTCCATTACCGGCCACTTGGGTGCGCATCTGCATGTTCTGCTGCAGGACGACCAAGGGGTCCTGGTACTCTCCCGCCTTCCCTGCCAGCACCTCATCCAGCTTCACCTTCATCTGGTTCAGACGCTCACGGAACAGTCTGGAGGACACAATACAGAGGGGTCCGCTAAGTCCACGAGGCCCCAGAGCATAGGTGCGATGAGCCCCACCACACATAACCATGGCCCTGGCTGCCACAGATCCTTACAGCCTACTTAACCATGGGCCATGCCTGAGATTCAGATCTTGGCACAGCCTAATTTATTCATGTACAGCTAATGTAAATTGAAAAATGTAAAGTGGATCCTTTTTTCTATACACACACAAACATATGCACACAAATACAACGTCTCTGACCTCCAGGCCATTTCTAACAAAGGCTGCGTTTCATTGTACACATGATATCAGTTATATCAGCCATATGATCAGAAGCATCACTTCAGCACTGAATGGCCATAAGGACATCTACTCGTCTCCAAACACGCCTCAACTACATCAGCATGACTATGCAATGGTGTGGTGGAGTGCATCTCGCGTAGATTACATACAATTATTTCATCAATCTATTAAGTATTACAATGTGATTGATTCTTGAAGTGTTTCCTGATTTGAAGATCCTTATGATTTTCAACGGGCTCTTAAAACGACAAAAGAACGTCATCAAAACCATGATAAAAAGAGCCTATCACTTAAGAACAAGATACTCCTAAAACTGCCCCCAGAATGAAGTATCTACTTATTAACAATCATGCTCCCCAGGAGGCGATACCGTTATTTTAAATCCATTTTCCATCTCCTTGTGATTACCAGAATCATCTCAGTTCCAGCGTGTCATCTGTTCAGCACTGCCCCCGTGCTGCAGCGTGGTGGTAGGCCTGGTTCCTGTCTGCCTGCTAGCAGGATTAGCCCGAGGTGAATGATTATGCCTGCCATCTGCCTCTCATCCCTCAGCTATTCTCCCAGGCTGCTGGGGCTTTCCTAGCTTTTGTTAGCGGGCCCATATCTCCGGAACCTCTTCTTTTATTCTGTCTTGATCTGCTGGAAACAGACTGAGGCAGTCTCTGTTTTTTTTTTCTCCTCCTGTCAAGAAATGGATCCTACCAGTGGTCCATCCAAGTTAATGACTCTCAGATTCCTGGACTTTATTTGCCAAGTCCTCGGCCTGTCTTGGTTATCATGCTTGGACATAAAAACAACTGTCTCAAAAATGGGTCAACCTCTCATGGGCTTTTTTCCCCCATTATGCTTGATGTGCACATGGCCTGATAAACCACCACACAACACATGGCAACATGGTTCAGATCGGGCCCTCTGTGTTCACCTATCAGAGATAAACTTGATTAAGTTTAGTTTCAAAGGGTCCTCAAGTCACAAATGAAAATCTTAAAAAGAAAGGAACTGAGACAGTAGAACTGACAGACCCAATAAAGAGAGATGGGCTCCTTCTCTGAGTTGGTTGGTTGGTTGGTTTAGTAATACCTTTCATTTGTTCCCTTTTTTTAGTCTCAACTTATGCTTGACCTGAACTCATCTCCATTAACTGGTCACTGAAGTGGGGCCGGAAAAGAAATGTCTTCCGTCAGAGGTAGGAAGCTTACTTCTCTTTCAGTTCGAGGAATTGCTTCTCCAGATCTGACATCTCGTCCAGGCACTCTGTTCTTCTTCGCTCACAGTCCTCGTCATCCATCTCTGTATTTCAGACAACAGAAAAAACACACTGATCTTCTGTTTTAATCATCGTCATCCTTTCTACTCATTTAACTTTTGGAACGGTTTAATAAAAGCAACTGAACTAGTCCCATCTGATTAAATGTCATATCTTTATTCCTTGTCGGGGTAGGGACTTGGTAAATTAAGAGGTTTATGTGACCACATTAGATGACCATATTATGTAAGATTCAGGAATACTTCCATGACTATTTTATGACATCTTGATCTGCCTATGGCCATCAATAAAATAAATGAAGACATAAGTCGCATATCATAACCATTTTATCACGAATTTACCCACGAATAAGCAATAGATTTGTGTCTTTTCAAAAAGATGGTAATTAAAAAAAATATTCCATTCATCCTAAATCTTCAATTTAATCACCCATCATGTCAGATTAATACTCTCTCACATATCTAATTTATAATATTGCCGATTTGCATTTCCAATCCACACAAAAGATGAACAGCAGCCAAAATAGCCTGAAAGTAGAGTGTCGTAAGCCTCTAACTATAACAGATTAAAAGCCAGTTGGGGTCGATAGATATACCAGTACTGCAAGTAAGCTAATGGACAGACTCTATCAACACTGAGGGAAAACGTATTACGCCACTCAAATCACCTGAGCTCTCCTCTTCCTCCTCTTCCTCTGCTTCGCTCTCCTCCGACTCACTCCCCCTCTCGCTCTCGTGTTCCTCGCCGCTTTCCTCCATGGTCTCCTCGGCCTCTCCTCCCTCCCTCTCTCGCTCCTCCTCCATCTCGCCGTTCGCCTGCGGCACCTCCGAGTCTCCCTCCGTCTCCATGTCCTCCTCGGGCTCTCTGGCGGCGGGCTGGGCCGGCATCACCAGCGCACACACGGGCTCTTCTCCTGGATCAACCTGTTACATTACAAACAACACATCAGGTGCCATCTTCATCAGAATCAACCAGGGATAGAAGAAGAGAGAGTATTAGAAGAGGACAGTTAGATCTTAAATCTACTTGAACTGACCAAGTTCATTTTTCAGGTCAACCAAAAAGGTGATAGATAGATAGATAGATAGATAGATAGATAGATAGATAGATAGATAGATAGATACTTCATTAATCCCAAGGGAAATTTTAGGACATCCAGTAGCTTATACAACTTACACAACTCACAGACACACATACACAAATCACATACACATGCAGACACTGTATACTGTTACTTCAGAAACACAAGTGAATGATCTCTAACCCTAGCTCTTACATGCAGCAAGCTGGCAGATATATCATTGGGATAAAAAAACAACATATAGTCTTACGCATGTTTCTACTGTTCAAACTGAAAGTATGCCTGAGCCCACCTGTAAAGTGGTTGGCCTATCATGCTTATTGCACTGGTATATAACAAGTTCACTATTTGTTCACTATTTCCAACTGGAGTGTAGGCTCAGGGCCGTTGCTACATACACGCGTAGGGCACCAAGTGCAACAACAATAAATGCATGAATATAAATTAAAATACATAATAATAATCTGTATCTTTCAGACAACTACACCATTATACCAATTGAGGCTATGCACTATATTTTAACGAAATAATAACATGAAGGATCGTGGTGCCCCCGCATGTGGTTTGTTTTGCTTGCGCCGGTCAAACCCGCACGATGAAGATATGAAAGCTATAGGCAACATTTTACGAAAGACTTAGTGAAAAGACAAACAGAGTCGGGAACTAAAGAGAAAAACATTGCTGGATTACGCTTTTACATATCGGGTATGCTTAAACGTGTTAATCGTAAAATACTGGAACATTAGCCTAAACAATACATGGCAGGCAAGAAGACGTTAAACTAGGTAATGTTAGAAAACTAAAGATCTTATGATTTCATGTTTCAAGCCTAGTCTATGGGGCAAAAAGCTAACGCTAGCCAGCATTTAAGTCCGTGAGTGTCTGGTGATTTATTTTAGCCTACCGTCCGTTGTAAGGCTAGCCTACACCTCAGTCTCTCGGCTTCAGATGTAACTTTAGCATCTCATCTAATCTGTTAAAGTATAGCACTCGCACTCCTAAACTCAACAGAGATAGAACTCTATTAATTTAGTGTTATATTTAATAAACATTCTTTTGTGGTAGCCTGTCAGGTTTACATCACATCATGTCCCAACCATACACAGCAAAAACAGTCCTCCCATTTATCATCGTAAAAAGGCAAAATATGAGAACGTAGCCTAAACAAAATATTATAACGTGGCAATACACCATTAATCAATACATCATCAAACAGCATCAAGTTGGAAACATTTATTTTTAAATGTATATCTATCAAATATACGGTAGCAAAGGATGAGCTAAATAGGTTATATGCAATTCCAACTAGTTGTTTGCGTTAACGTTTGTGTTGTTGGTTTATATTTGTATTGTGCTAGGAGATTCACATTCATAACTATAATAATAACGGTTTTTTTTAACGAGTGTTGAGCACCACAAAGCAATTCCGCCTAAGGCGCCCAAATGGCCACCTGCGGCCCTGTGTAGGTTTCACATAATAGGCTACTTTATTTATCGGATTGCCTTTTCGAAGACATTGTTATAGGCCTATTCATGAGAAGAACAAATGAGAAGTCAAGATTGTGTGGGGGACCTCTTTAGTGAAACTCTGGAATAAAAAATAAACCCATTATACATTTGACCGGGTCCATTATACATTTAACCGAAATCTCTGTTAGCCAACATCTATTACTTTAAGTTTCTTCTTATAAAACGACTCACTGATAGGCCTACTGTAACAACGAGGTGAAAATAATTTCAGACAGGTGTCAAAACCACTCTGTTCATACATTCATGAACTTGTTAGGCTACTGGGTGTAATCTATTCGATACTTAGCCCTATTTGGCCTTCCCGTGTATTACGCTGTAAGGTTGCTGCGCTACAAGTTGTTGTAAGAACTGAAGGATGCGTGTTAAATTGTTGTCACTAGTGACACTGCCAAAGCGCTGTGCAGTTGAAGTTTGAAAATATGCTGTGAAAAGATACCGGATAAGTACGGAGCAGGCTAGGCTACGTGACGGTTGTGTTTCAATGGAAATGTATAGGCTACTATACGTGAGAGGTGACTAGCCTGCTAAGCACAAGATCCATGTCCTGTACGGAGTTGCCATAGAATCCAGGCCGCCCTTGCAAAATGACCGCAGGAGCTGACCATATGTTACATTGTAGTCTCTCGTTTATCAGATGTAACCAGCGACAACTAATATGTTACAAAGCCAGAACAAATGTACCAAGTGGGAGGAGGCTGTAAACTCGGTTCATATCAGCTAGTTTTGCAACAGTAACGTTAGTTGTTCTTCTCTCGAATAATAACGTAGCGAGACTATTTGCATGAATTAACATAGACTACGATATATATTTTAGAATACACACAGGCTAGAAGTAGCTTAAGCAATAGTTATCTTACGCTATAGTAACAAGTGTGTCCATTAAATTGTGACTACATTGTTATAGCCTAATGCATCGAGTGTCCGACTAACTGATGCCGGCGATAGAGGTTTGCGGAGCGGATAAGTATACTGTAGCACATCTAATTTTCCTTTTGAATAGAATCGGAATAGTAGCCTAAGTATTTGAAACACAACCATTAAAATAAAAAATACAGTCGTACCTTATTATAATTAATGTTCGGCAATTTCCAGAATCTTTATAATCTGTCAACACGTACAGTACAACTCGTACTTCCTCGATACCCCTATTCTGTCTACTTCATCGAATTCAACTAGTAGCCAATCAACATTGAGCTCACTTCTCTAAGTGGCCAATCGGCAGAGAGCGCAGGTTCATCGCTGCAATATGAAGTCCTTCTGTTCGCTTTCCCCCGCTCTGTCTGCACTTGCAACCTTTTAAATATACACCAGGATGTGTTATAGGTCACAGAATACTCACCACAGGCGACGTGTCTTCTCACTAACGATGATGTGCATGTTTTAAGTATTTGTTATTGCAATATTGTTTCCCTCCTAAACCTATAGAGAACTCTTATTTTGACAAAAGGCTAACTACTTCAGAACCGGAATCAACTTCAATGTTACATAGTGACAAAATAAGAGTAGTACACCGATCAGATTAAAACCAATGACAGGTGAAGTGAATCACATTGATTATCTTGTTAAAGTGGCACTTGTCAATGGATGGGATATATTAGGCAACAAGTGAACAGCACGTTCTTGAAGTTGATCTGTTGAAAGCCAATGACTGTAAGGACTATCAGAGCATTTCACACAAGGCAGCTCTTGTGAGGTATATGCAGTGGCTACTACCTACCAAAAGTGCTCCGAGCAAGAACCACCAGAGAAGCAGCGACAGGGTCAAGGACGCCCAAGGCTCATTGGGCTGGCCCGTGTTGTCCGATCCCACAGAGGAGCTACTGTAGAGCAATAGCTAAGAACCTTAATGCTGGCTGTGATAGAAGGGTGTCAGAACACTGTGCATTGCAGCTTTCTGCTTAGGAGGCTGTGTAGCCGCAGACCGGTCAGAGTGGCAGAAGGAGGTGGCCTGGTCTAATGAATCACGTTTTATTTTACATCAATTGTGCATCATTTACCAGGGGAAGAGATGGCGGCAGGATGCACTATGGAAAGAAGTCAGGCAAGCTGGCGGAGGCAGTGAGATGCTCTGGGCAGTGTTCTGCTGGGAAACCTTGGGTCCTTGCATTCATGTGGATGTTACTTTGACACTTGCAGACAACGTGGCCTACACCCCTTCATGGCATTGGTATTCCCTAATGGCACTGGCCTCTTTCAGCAGCATAATGTGCCCTGCAAACCCTGTTCAGGAATGGTTTGAGGAACATGACAAAGAGTTCAAGGTGCTGACTGCCTCAAAATCCCCAGATCTCCAACCCAATCGGGCATCTGTGGGATGTGCTGGGAAAACAAGTCTGATCCATGGAGGCCCCACCTCGCAATTTACAGAACTTCAAGGATCTGCCGCTAACTTCTTGGTGCTGGTACCACACGACACCTTTAGAGGTGTGGAGCTCAGGCATACAATTTTATACAGGTTGTTTTAAGGTTGGGACTGATCGGGTTTACGTTTCAATTTGCAAACTCGCTTTGGGTTTACTTCATATTTATCGTAAATAAATAAATGTATACAATAATAATAATAATACTAATTCCCACATACACACACAAAATAAGCTTAATTATAGCTCATAGACAGTTCTGCTATTCCCAATTTGATGGCAGCGTTTGTTTTAGATCATAAATGCAATGCATAAACACTCATCTACAACAAATGTATTTTACATATTTTTATTAAAGTTGCATAAAAGTGTAACAAATGGGAGAACAGGACAGTATAATATTGCTACATTATTCTCAGTTGTTTTCAAAAACACAGCTCTGGAGCTTTCTCTAACAATTCTACGTTTGTTTCATAGAAGTATTTGTGTTTGTTTTTTATTCTTTTTTTAATGAAATCCACTTGTTTCGGAAGTTATTTTACAGTAAAAAAGAAAAGGAATCAACAGCACTAGCTCGTACACAGTAAAAATCCCACTATTCCATTAAATGTTAATATTTGCACCTAAGAATGCACCGTAACAGGGTCTAAAGTCAATACCCACTCCTAGAAAAACGATCACCCACATCAAAAAAAGGAGAGTACTTTACTCCTCTAAAGCTTCCAAAGTTTCCATTTTGTGTAAATTGACTTTTTTTTCCAAAATTAAATGTCTCTATTTATTTGGTCTGTGTAACTTAAAAACCTAAGGCAACGTCTGATATATTATAAAAAAAAAGAAAGAAAGAAGAAAAATCTAAAAAAATGGACAGTAAGCTTTCATCTGAAAAGATGAGCACCGCAAGGAGGAAAGAGAAGGAGAGAGTGACAGTGAGCTGAGAGAGGAAGAAAGAAAGAATGGAAGAGAAGAGGAGCATCGGAGGCGAGGAGGGATAAGAGATCATGATCATGTGCTGGTTTAGGATCCAAAGTAGTGATTGGCCCTTACAGTTCTCCCTCTTTGGGTCTCTCACACACACACACACACACACACACATACATATACACACACACACACACACCTAGCAGTCACTTTACGGATACCTGAAAAAATCACAGACCCCTGAACTACAGCAATGAGCCCAGTCTTTTATCTGATTGGCTGTGCCCCTAGAGAAAATGGCATCGTGGCTAAGATGATTGGCAAGAGCAACTTATGACAATAAGCTGGTCTGGGTATACGTTGGCTGATTGATAAGCGAGTTTCGGTGTGATGTTGGAACCTTGTGACTCACCCACATCTCTCACCTCTTCGTTCTCCGTCCCATTTCTTTCAGACGGAGTGCAAACTAGCACACCGTCTGTGAAAGCGACAGAGCCGGCAAGCACATGTATGATTCAGTGTGTGTGTGTGTGTCTGTGTGCGTTTGTGTGGCCAAACAGCTATGGCTGTCTTGTTTAGGAGCGTGTTCTAACAGTTCCCTGAGGGTAACAGTGGTCTGTGTCTCTCTCTGCGTGCATCTGTATACTTGTGTGTATGCATGTGTCCAAAGGAGAGTGTGTGTGTGTGTGTGTGTGTGTGTGTGTGTGTATTATCCCTCCACTACCTCCATCTCCCCTTTCCCTCTCCTAGTTCGCTATACTACAAAGTAGCATGACAGACCATCATGTCATAACAAAGCCCTTAACTGCACATCATATGAAGGGGAAATAAAAGGAATAAATAAAAAAAAATGAAAAGATCAAGGCCTCATCTTTCTAATCTCTCCTGCACTGGCTGCACCTTCGTCTCTCCACCGACCAACGAAACCTCACCACTGTGAGTGCTGCCTAGGGCTGCTTGGCTGGGAGTCAGACCGACCAACGCAACCACACCGCTGTGAGTGCTGCCTAGGGCTGCTTGGCTGGGGAGTCAGACGGTGCTGGCCAGTGATTTGCGAATACACAGGAACCAGTCCATTCTCCAACCTGTGCCTTTATCCCTAATGGCAGCTTGACTATATGTGTGCGCATATGCCCACAAAATGTACACACACACCAAAAAAAAACAAAAAAAAAACACAGAAGCGTGCGCAGCAACACGAGGACATGATTTTACCATCAAATCAAATTAAATTAAATTAAAAAAAACATTTAAAACTGCTTTCTTCTGTTCAAAACATTTGAATCAAAATTAAATCGTAACAACCGAACAAACAAAACAAAACAAAATTCCAACAACAAATAGAATAAAATACAATGAGATGGTGAACATAAGCCCTGCTTATAATCGGATCTGATTGACTAGATTCGCGTCCCATGCTCCTCTCCCTTACTGCCCCTCGCCCCAACCTGAGAAAGAGGGGGATTGTGGGATGTGGTCACAGCCATCACCCACTCCTTCCATCAACTCTGGGGGAGGGCAGTGAGCCCCTGTGAGAGCGAGGGATGAGTGGAGGAGAGGAGATGTGGGGCAGAGGAAGGGAGGGAGGGAGGATGAGGGGGGGAGGAGAAGAAAGAGCTTTTATTTCTTCTGAGGCGTGCTGAGTTTCTGCATGCCGCGAATCTTGTCCAGCAGCTCAGACACAAAGTCCTACGGGAAGAGAAGAGGGACAAACAGAAATGAAGAACTGCCACAGCCGAGCATATTTACATTATGACTAGTTTGGCATGAATATGTGGTGCCAAGTGGAACAAACCTTATGTCATAGACATAAGTGCATTCTGTGCTACCAAAGTGCATCGATGTGGACAAAATAAACTAACTTCATAGACAAAAGTAATTCATGTCCAAGTAATAGATATTTATATTTTGTGGCAGGAGATACACTATGCGCTACACTATGTTCATTCCGTGCCAATGAATGTTCATTTTGTTCACATAACTATCTCTGCTATCTGTTCTGCTATATTACTGACAGTATGATGTGCATGAGGCTCCATACATTCTGTGAGTTGACAAATTACAGAATGAACTCTGTTTATGAAAGCAAAGGCTGCTTCAGCTTTTCAACATCAGTGTTTTGCTCAAATATAAAAAAAAAACAAAGGAATGATGACCACAGGCTATATTACTGAAAGTATGAGTCAGCCGGTCACAGAATGTCCACGTAATCAAAGGCTGCTTGAACTTTCCTAGACTTTGCCTGATGCCTACACTAAAGCAGCCTTCTCCTTTGGGGACCGAACACGACACACCACAGAGCTTTCGTGCACATCATACCTTCCCTAATATGGCAAAAGTGCCATGTGGACAAAATTAATATTCAATGACATGGGATGACCATAGTGTAGCACATTGTGTACTTCCTGTCACAAAGGTATAAATGTTGGCATAAGATATCTATTATGTGGACAGAATTTATTTTGTCTATAAAATGTCTTTGTCCACAATGTAAGAAATGCTTTCGGCCTTTTGGCCACAAAATTGTACAGTGCACAACATAAGTCACCCGTTTTCTGTAAATGAAAGAAGGGGCTCTCTTCAATATTTAGTGTACATAATGCTAAAACATTTGCGTTTTTCGTGGACAAAGGGCATTGTGGCATTTCATCGTTTCATCATAAATGAATGCATGTTGTAGCACAGAATGCCCCATAGATGGCTCTATACGTTCATCATAATCCCTCATGAAGAAACACTGAAACAGTATTACAAGACATTTTACTGACTGATATTTTATGCCTATTTTATGCTAAATGTATCCTCATTTGAAAAAGATGGACTACATGCAAATCAATGCTCAACTGTTTTTTTTATCAAATAAGGATACATTTTGCATGTGGATGCACTTCCATACCTTCCCATATTTAAAAGTGCGCTTTACTAGCCAAAGTAGGAACTGAGAACTTACGTCAGTAGGTTTGTAACACTCTACTAGCAGGTCCTGTCAAAACAAAAACAAAACACAGGAAGTTAGATCTGTTTTGAATACTGTCTGAGAAAGGATGTCAGGATGACCAATCAACCAAAGATACCGCAGTTCAAATGTACAATATGAATCCATTCATTGGGCCTATGGGCAAACCTAAAATGGCCCTGCAGGTTCTCAGACGGATCACATGACAAAACACTGTCAGTGCTTTCCTCAACAGCGTTATTCATGTGGAGCAGATTAGATGGTGATCCTTCAGCTATTAACAACACTGTTTCTTCCTGGGAGTTGGAATACTGGCATAGTGGTGCACTCTGTAGATGTATTCCCTAACTCACGGTGGATAAAAATACCCTCTGACTGGAGGTACACGCCAGTGTAATGAACACGGATAGATGTCCTACCTTGACCCTTGAGGCACGATCCACATCATCCTGCATGTCCAGCAGCTCATCCACGTCAATCTCCAACTCAGGAATGGCTTCCTCCTGATGTAAACACACACACACACACACACAGTGGAAAGAGAAATCAATTAGGACCAACAGACTGATGGATAAAGACATTCTTACAATTTCTTGTTTTGTAACAGACAACAATGGTGAAAAATATTGATTTTCATTTAAGTACATTTAAGACCACAGATCAGTTTCCCCTCTACACAAGCAAGCATTCAGTGCAGCCCAACTTCAGAGGAACCCTGGGGGCATGGGTGCACCAGAGATCTACAACTAATGTGGAACAGTTGCTCCATTGTTTCCTAATGGCCATTACACAACCTTAACAGTGAGTGCTCAGCTGTTGAACCACATGTCCAGTCTAATAATGTAGTACACAGCAAACATACAATATCATATTAATACAACATCATGGATGGTAAATCGGATTTATCTCCACCTACATAATATGCACCTCAGAATTAGAATTAGGTTCATTTCACATATTCTACAATTGACTATGTAGGCCAACTTTAAAATGGTAAAGCAAACAATACCAAGTCATGTAATACATAGTAGGGCTTAGAGAAACATTTACTGTGCTGCAGGTTAATTTGGATAAACATGAATGAAAGTATGAGTAAGATGTACTGTGAAAGAGCACATGCAAAAGCTATGCAAAAAAGGGCCATTATCTCATCTGTGCTCCAACGCCACGTCGTCCCTTTAAAAATAAGTCACATATGGTTCCAGACAGATTCCACCCTTAAGTCCAAGGATCGCTGTACATGGTTTAAAATAGAGCGGCGCCTCATTAAGGCCATGACGCACATCGCCGCGGCTTTCTGAGGAAGCAGAAATTGCTTGACTTTGCCACTAGATGTCACTCTCCTCCAAATTATCTTTATAGTACAGTGGCCAGTGTGGAGTATTGCGTGTGTCTGAACGTGCAGAGCTTTTTTTTGGATGTTATAGTTTATTTGTTTACCTGCCCATGAAAATAAGACGAAACATACAAATATAAACAAAACTACTACAATAAATCTTCTATGGCCAGGGATTTTCACTTGAAGAACTACATACACAGTGAGAATAGCTGATATAGGTATGATATAAGCGTCTGACATGAACAGTACGTTGCCCACACATTCTGTGGTGATGATGATGTGTACAAATCAACTCTGGTTCATAGATCATCATCGGTGGAGTAGGAAATGGATAACTGAGAAAACAGACTCAGTAATCCACACGCGTGGTTTTAAATAACCGGAATGATAAGCACATTGCTGCCTACTGATAGCACTTGGCCTGGTTCATGTCACAGAGGCTACGCTTGTTCAGATTTCCTGTGGGAACAACTGGATATACAGCAGATGTTTGTGTAGAGAGAGTGTGTGAGTGTGTGTGTGTGTGTGTGTGAGACAGAACATCAATGTAATTTTGCCAACATTCCACCTAATGTTGTTTGCCCTCTGTCTAGTTCCCCTTGCTCTTAGTTGTTCTTTCCTCACCCAGCCACCTCTTATCACTCGCTGTATATTTCCTCTCAAAACATACGACTCGCTTCTCTCTCTTTCTTCCTCTTCCCCATTGCCACATGGCTCGGATTGGATTTGTATAAAAAAAATATGGCTGTGTGCAATCACGGGTAGCTCCAACCCTTAATTACATGCTAGAGATCCCTCTCCCTCCCTCCCTCTCTCTCTCTCTCTCTCTCTCTCCCCCATGTTCTCTGCCTGACTCTCTCCTTCTCATTTCTTCTCCTCCTCCCTTTTCTTTCCATGGAGTTGTCTTGTTTAATAAAGGCTGGTTGACAGTCTGACTCTCTCCCTCTACCCGCCCACACTTTTCTGTTCTCCATTTGCCAACAAAACCCGTTTCACTCGCTCTTTACTACTTTTTTCTACTTTCTGTGCCACCTCTCTCTCTCTTTCCTCCCCCTCTCTCTCCGTTTACTCACACTCCCTAAAAAAAGGCCCCCTCCACATGCCTTCTGTGGGTGCATACAGTAACCCTGAGCAAACCCCCATTGACCTCTCTGTGGTGGCTGCTCGGTGACTCACTCACTGGGGCTCGTGCTAGTGCAGGGCACTGCTAATAAAAGAAGCAGCGCACCAACCGCACAGACCGGGGAGATGAGACGGGGCTGCTTCAGGAACACCGTCCCGGCCCTGTCGAAGCTGTGTGGTAGAGTGATGGAGGCTCGAAAGAAAGAAAGAAAGAAAGAGAAACTTCTGGCAGGGCTGATTTCTAGGCTTGTGTGCTAGACTGAGCTGAGCTCTCCCCTTGTTCCCTGGCTTTTTTTCTTCTCTCGTTCTCTCTTTCTGACACGCTCACTCGCTCGCTCCCTCTCTCTCTCTTCCTCCCCCTTGGTTAGAGAAGCCCAGACCAGCTGTCATTGCACCTGCCCAGTTCCCCCCTACCCAAAGCTCTCCCCTTCTCCCTCAGCAACTCCTCCTAGCCCTCCTCTCTCACACACACACACTCTTTCTTTCTTTCTCTCCCTCACACACACACTCAGTCTCTTTCTCCCTCTCGCTCACACACACACACACACACAGAGGAACATTCACACAGCGATGCACACAACCACTCTGATAGAAACTTGAACAGACCTCCTTTCAGACAGATACACAGATGTCCTTAGGATAGTGCCATAACCCTCCTTTACTCTCTCCCTCACACATGAGGGTACACACACACACACACACACACACACACACACACACACACACACACACACACGGTAATTGAGTTGTAAATATAAAAGTGGAAATTGGCTGTTCATTTATGTGCAACACATCCATATATTCTAGAAGGTTTTAGGTGTGTGTGTGTGTGTGTGTGTGTGTGTGTGTGTGTGTGTGTGTGTGTGTGTGTGTGTGTGTATGTGTGTGCAGAAGCTAAGTGGATATGAGGGGGTTTAAAGCCCTTAAGGATCTGGGGATTTGGAGCGAAGCAGGAGCCTGTGTGTCTGTGATAGTGTGCAGTGGTCACCTCTTGTGACCGTCACGTCTATCTATCTCTCTCTCTCTGTGTGTGTGTGTGTGTGTGTGTCTGTGATAGTCACAAGAGGTGACCACTGCACACGGTCACGTCTGTCTATCTATCTCTCTCTCTCTGTGTGTGTGTGTGTGTGTGTGTGTGTGTCTGTGATAGTCACAAGAGGTGACCACTGCACACTGTCACGTCTGTCTATCTCTCTCTCTCTCTCTCTCTCTGTGTGTGTGTGTGTCTGTGTCTGTGATAGTCACAAGAGGTGACCACTGCACACTGTCACATCAATCTCTCTCTCTCTTTCTCTGTGTGTGTGTGTGTGTGTGTGTGTGTGTTAGAGACTAAGATAAGGAGAGTGTGTTTGTCATATAAGGGAGAGGGGGAGAGAGGGATGGATGAAGTCAAAACAGAGTGATAGAGAGAGAGAGAGAGAGAGAGAGAGAGAGACACTTGTGAGAGACACAAAGAATGTTCAACCCAACATGTGGGCACCATGTGCTGCCAGTCACTCATGAAGGAGCAAAGGATAGAGAGAGAGAGAGGGAGAGAAGGAGAGAGAGAGGGGGAGGGAGAGAGAGGGAGGGAGGAAATGATGGAGAGAGTGGGGGGAAGGGGAAGAGAGTGAGAGGAGAGATGGATGGAGGGAGGGAGGGAGGAGCGTGGCACAGGAAATGAGCCAGAGAGGCAGACAGTGTTAGGAGCGAGAGCACAGAAGATTAGCGTCAAATCAAAGAGAGACGAAGAGGCACAGAGAGCATTGGAGGGTGGGGTGGGGTGTGGTGGTGGTGGGGTGGGGGTACATTTCAGAGACGGGTGCGGAGGCAATGACACGCTCTCGTTCTCAGAGCTTAAGTCAATCCAACGCAGTGGAGGGAAACCACCTTCTTAGCACTGGATGCTCTTCATCACAGCTCATCTCGCATAGCAGGCGAGGTGTTGGAGAAAAGCTCTTATCATAGCATCTCTTCCAAGCGTGCGTGTGTGTGTGTGTGCGTGAGTGTGTGTGTGTGTGTGTGTGAGGGTGTGTGTGTGTGAGGGTGTGTGTGTGTGGGTGTGTGTGTGCGTGCAATCTGCTGGAGGTAATCCTACCCCTCCGTGGTTACTTCTAAATGCCATTTCAACCTCACCTCAGCCACTCCTGAATAAGTGCATGCTTTGAGTGACTGTGTATTGAGTGCATCTGACAGGGTTTGGAGACGACACAAAAACTGTGTGTTGGTCTGTCTGTGTGTTTTCATCTTGATTCTGCTTTGTCTGGGTTTTTTCTTTTAGCAGACAGAGGGTGGCGAGGCAATGCTGTCTGTATGACGGGTGTGACAATCTGTGTGTGTGTGTATTCATGCGTGTGTGTGTGTGTGTGTGTGTGTGTGTGTGTGTGTGTGTGTGTGTGTGTGTGTGTGTGTGTGTTTGTGAGTCTGTCTGCGGGCTGCCAGCTAGTCAGCATGGATGAGATGTGACAGTATGGGAGCGGGTCATTTTCAGCTAACACACCGCCATGACCCACATACTGGAACACATGGCCAAAGCTCGCCCGCCACCAAGGAAGAGGAGCTCGCTCTCTCTCTGTGTGGGTGTGTGTGTGGGTGTGTGTGTGTGTGTCTGTGTGTGTGTGTGTGTGTTGAAGGCAAGGTAAAAAATCGTCTGGTTTCTCCACCACACCACCCTAAGACCGAGAGCTCCCAATGGCCCTCAGAGGAGAGGTGGCCTTCTCCGTTGTGTAGCAACAACAACAACAGCCCATAGCAACAACAACAGCCTATAGTAACAGCATTCCACTCCAGCAATATCTATGAGTTTTATATTGGTGATTAAGATGGCTGGGATGGATTACAGGGGGAGGGGGGTTCATTAGAAAGGTGTGTGGTGTGGCACATATTTTGAATAATCTTGGTCAAAATATGTTCACAACATACTCCAGTTCAAGTACTTGAGTGACATGGGGCTTTAGTTATCGCAAGCAACTGGTGCGAACAGGAGATAGCATGGAACTAAAGAGCTAAAAATAACCACCACTGCTTCTTTTCAGTTAAGTTAAGAAATTACGTGTAGTCAAATAGTGTATGAAATAGAATACTTAATTTGGACATTTCGGTCCATTTCTTTCAAGCATCGAAAAGCTATATAAAGCTATATATTTTCCTATGAGAACACTGCACACTGATTTCAATCTTGAATGAATCGGAAAACAAAATGAATCAGAACCGACTATATTAGCATTCGAATTTGAACTTCAGTTTTCTAACTCTAGAGCAGTGGTTCTTAACCTGGGTTCGATCGAACCCCAGGGGTTCGTTGAGTCACTCTCAGGGGTTCGGCAGGGGTCAAGACACACACAGTATAGCCCGGTTCACACTAGCAATGTCGGGCCGTTTTTGTCGGCCGTCAAAAAATTGGCTGCCGACAATTTGGCAACACACAATTTTTTAAATATATATACCTATGTTTTGAATAAATCATATTTTATTTTTCCAATTACGAAGGGTTCGGTGAATGCACTGATGAAGCTTGCAGGGTTCAGTATCTCCAATAAGGTTAAGAACCACTGCTCTAGAGGAACTAAACAGTTCCTCTGGCACAGGTCTGCTTCCCTCTACCTATTGGTAACCGTTTCTAAAGAAAGTCGAGTAGTCTCACAAGCCAGACTATGGTCTGGTATAGTCTGTATATAGCATGGCACCACACTGGCACACCTAAACATGGCCATGCACTGCCTACTTTGAGCAAAACTGGCCAGCTGACCAACATGCAAAGCAGCCAACCGCAGCAGTGCGCTTTTTTTCGTTTGACTTTTGTTCGGAAATGAATCGTCTAAAAGGATGGGTGATAAGTCACTGTGTTGTAACTCAAAGATTGGCTCGACAAACAGAAGTCTGTTTCCTGGCATGTAGATGAAACTGATTCATGCGTTGTTTTCCAGAAGTGCTTATACTGCTACTTAGAGCAGAGCGCTAATGACTTGTGACCAACTTGCACTGTCCGCCAGTGTTTCCAGCAGAGCAAGCAACATGTACTAGACAGACCATCACATGCCAAATGAGACCAGTAATCAGGTGGTACGTGTGGCTGGACGTTACCCTTTTAAAAAACGAACTAACTTTTCACAGTTACAGCAACATACCAGGTTATGAATTCATCTTTGATGTGGAGAACATCACGTCTGAGTATGTCCAGAATTTTGGTCAGCTTAATGCATCCACTTCCCGTACACATTTTATCATAACATACTAACGTGATTGTTAGTGTAACACACATGTTGTGATGAAATGCATGACCAAGTCTACACGGACTGGAAAATGATCAGACAAACAAAGGAAGGGCGTTTCACACGTTAGAACTAGCTCACAGGAAATGAGGCAAGATAGCAGGTGGAAGATCAGGTAAGACGAGAGAGAGAGAGAGAGAGAGAGAGAGAGAGAGAGAGAGAGAGAGAGAGAGTGCAATAGAGAGAGACTGAGAGACAGATAGAGACAGAGAGAGAGCGAGAGAGAGGAGATATAGTCTGATACAACCCTCATACACTGAAGGCAAGATCGGTCTGGACGTGTCTGTGTTGTGCTCCCCTAAAGTGTGCACTACCCTCACTTTACTTATACGTGTCTGTGTTGTGCTCCCCTAAAGTGTGCCCTACCCTCACTTTACTTATACGTGTCTGTGTTGTGCTCCCCTAAAGTGTGCCCTACCCTCACTTTACTTATACGTGTCTGTGTTGTGCTCCCCTAAAGTGTGCACTACCCTCGCTTTACTTATACGTGGCAAACAACAGTCACCACAGAGGGGCCCCTTCCTTCATAATTAAACACAGTACGGGGCCTGGTACAAGCATGTCAGCCCAATAAGCAATTCAGCATGATGCCAGCACAACAGCCTTATTGCTTTATAAGCTGTAATATGGTGGCCTGCGAGGGCCAAGAAGCTTCACAATGCTAAACTCAGTTTTGCACGTTATGATAGAGGCCGGATCGGGCCTTAGCACGTTTGGGTCTTATGTGAGAGACTGATTCAACAGAGCTTTCCATGGAGGCGCGCTGAGCGCTTTGTGTCGTGATGGATCTCATCAACTACTGAGCAGAGCGCAGGAGCGACCAGTTTGGGGCGATATAAGTGATGGTGACACTCACACAGACATTCACACACACACACACACACACACACACACACACACACACACACCACACACACACACACACACACACACACACACACACACACACACACACACACACACACACACACACACACACACACACACACACACACACACACACTACTGGAACAAATGGAACATAACTGGCATAGTTTGTGCCAGACGTCGAGCGCCAAGACGCGGCAGGGGCGACTCGACGCAGCGGTCCGGCTGGCGGTGCCACGAGAGCCGTCTGCCGTTGCTCTGGAGCAGAGAGTGGAACAGCAGCCACGCAGAGCAGGCAGCCAGGGCCCACATGTTGGCATGGAGACAGAGATGTGTGGAAAGAAAGAAAGAAAGAATGAATGAAAGAAAGAAAGAGGAGAGAAGAAATACCATACAAGAGGCAGAAAAACAAAACGAAAGAAAAAAAAGAAAGAATGAAAGAAAGAAAAAGAAATAGCAGAGGAAGAGAGAGACAGGAAGAGAAGGGGTGATGCCACACAAGAGCCAGAGAAGTCATTACGAATCCCAGACACCTAAACTGAATGTTTGATTACTTATAAGCCGGGGCAAGCTTAAGGCAGTGAGAGGCTGAGTTAAATCCTCACTATAGGAAGAAACTCACACATACAAACTCACAAATGCACACACACACACACGCACACACACACACACACACACAGAGAGACAGACACACACTGGAAGGGGCAGTGGAAAAGTACAGAGTAAGCTTTCCATTTTCTTCCTGCCTCTGCTACACGCCTCCTGTTTTTTGCCCTTTTTTTCACGTTCTCTCTCTCTCTCCCTCTCCCTCTCTCTCTCTTCCTTCCACTCTGGACTTGTTCTTCAGTGTGCATTTTTATGATGGTTCTTCAGTTCATTTTCTTTCTTCCGGCCATCAGTCCTCTCCAACAACACACATTACAGCAAGCTCTGGAGAGGTTCTGATGAATAAAACGTACGGAATACGTGACAGTTTTGTGTCTATAAGTGTGTGTGTGTTTGCGTGTGTATATATGTGAGTAAGTATGACTGTGTGTGTGTGTGTGTGTGTGTGTGTGTGTGTGTTTGTTTACATGAGTGTGAGTCCCTCTAGGGCTGACATTGTGACAGACAGCAGTGGGCCTGTGGAGGCAGCTGGACCGGCAGGATCTGGTCTTGTGGAGGGGAGGGGAGTGCAGGACACACGCTGCCCCAGGACAGGGCTCCTGTTAGTGGGGAGGGGAGTGCAGGACATGCGCTGCCCCAGGACAGGGCTCCTGTAAGTGGGGAGGGGAGTGGAGTGGGGCAGGGTGGGGGCTGGCGAGTTTCGTTTGAGCAAGAGCCTGCTGTTGTACATCACATACGCGAGTGTGCTCATCAGGAATTTGCCGACTTAAGAATAACAATCATGCAAGTGCTCGTTCAGACACACACACACACACACACACACACACACACACACACACACACACACACACACATTCAGCTCTTGGCAGTTAACCCTCAGCACTCACTTCAAATCTTGTGTTCATGTCACTGAGATAATCCTTACCAAACACACAGAAGCTCTTAAGCACCCATATAGACACGGGGTGAGAGACAAAGAGTGAGAGAGGCACCTCTGCACAAAAGGTATGCCTCTTCTTGCCAGGAGAAATACGCATGAGAGAGATGCATTTCTACTGTATGTTCTATGCTTTTCTGTTTCCCCTTAAATGGGCATGCCAATAAAGCGTAGTGAATTGAATTTAATTGTGGGGGTGGGGGGGTGTAAGAGAGACATTAAAACAAAAAAGACCAATGGAATCCATTAATCAAGGACAGAGACTTTAAAAATAAATGTCTAATAAATGAATCAGTCAAAAATAGGAGAGACAGTAAAAGAAATAATAATAATAAAAGTAATAAAATCAATGAATCAATGATTCAGAAGAGAGAGAGAGAGAGAGAGAGAGAGAGAGAGAGAGAGAGAGAGAGAAAATTCCATGGTGACAGACGTCCATTTCTGATCTTGGGCCGAAGACTACAGTTTGAATGCTCATGTTTGGCCTGCACAAAGGGAGAAGGCAGTCTGGTCTCTCAGGGGGAGGGGGAGATGGGGAGTGGGGAAGGGCTAGTCACATGATCACATGAGACCTCTTTCCCATGAAGACGAGGGCCAGCCAGCACACAAGACACTCAACAGGTCAGCGCCAGAGCTAAATAGCCCCACAAATGGTTTCCTGGCACGTGACGCGAGAGAAGAAAGGCCGTTATGGAGAGGAGGGATGAAAGAAAGGGGGAGGGAGAGAGAGAGAGAGAGAGAGAGATGTGAAAGGCATGCATAAATGAAATATGTATGTCTGAAAAATAAATGTTTGTACATGCATCCATGTGTGCACATATATGTGTGAGAGTGTCGGAGTGTGTGTGTGTGTGTGTGTTTGTGTGTGTTCGGAAACGAGGTCTCTTAATTAACCTAAGTGATCGTGGTCTTCCTCTGAGGAATGAAGAGTGTTCTCGAAAGCGCGGCCTGCGACCAAACCTCATCGGCGCAGTCAATAAGTGTAATATACTTAAGAGAGTGGCGGGGGGATTTAGCAGAGATTTATGCAAGTAAGAAAACCCCCACACACACACACACACGAGAGACAGACACACACGAGAGAGCGAGAGAGACAGAGAGACAGACACACACGAGAGAGCGACAGAGACAGGGAGAGAGTTGAAATCACGATTGCATCTGAGAGCGTTAGATCTTTTCCAGTGAGGGGTGACAGGCTCTAGTCACAGAGGATGTGGCAAGGCAGTATCAATCCTAGCAGACACACACACACACACACACACACACACACACACTTACACACACTCGCTCACACACACTCGCTCACACACACTCGCTCACACACACACACACACACACTCGCTCGCTCACACACACACTCGCTCACACTTAGCTCGCACACTCAGCTCACTCGCTCAGCTACAGATGGCCTCTTCTTGGGAGACACACATACTGAATCACTGTAAATGTCATGCACAAATCAGCTTCATTATTATGTAACACAATTCCAAATCAATGCATCAGCTAACATTGTTGATCATTATAGCATGGTGCTAGGCTACTGGCAATACCTGGGTGAGGAACACTCGGATACACCCACACAGGGGTATAATCTAGACCCACTGAAGGTTCTTTACTCGGACTCTCACAGAACCCTAAAAACGGTTTCTAAGTGTAGTTCTTAGTGGGATCTTTAGGTTTTTTTTCAAAATGCAAAACACTGGCGAGATTGACTGCATGCTATTGCTTTCCCTGTGTTGTTTTTTTTCAAACACCATTTCAACCACTGACATTTAAAACTTCTGTTTGAACACTATGGCTAAATGACCATCATGGCAAAATGATGCCTAACTTTACCCCAAATCTGTACCCAAGAGTCTCCACTGGTGCCGTTTCAGTGTCTCTACCCACCCATTGTCCTGCCAAAACAGGACAATGAAGCTATGAATATTACAACAACAACAGGAAGTATAGGGTCTAGAACATCACCCCCTTTAAGTAGATCACATGTTATCACACCCTGTTATGATGACAGTATGGCGGATTGGAGGTCCTGATGAACTGGTAATGTGAACGAAACAAAAGGGCGAGACACTACATGATGCAGTCAATCAGTGAACAACTGCTCCATAAATCATCCCACCGTAATGCTTACATGACAAACCATTCCCAGGTGGAAATGACTCTGTGCTCAGAATGACTCTGACAGAGTCTGACAGAAGGAAAAAGGCTTAAAAGGAGACCTGTACTAGAAGTTAAACTGAGCAGATGTGTAAATCTGTGAAAATCTCTTGGCTTTCCCATGGGCTGCAGTTGATCAGACATGCATAGTCGATTCTGGGAATTGGAGTTGTCCAATCAATACCCTATATGAAGAGAGTCTCAGGCATACTCAATCGTCTAAAGACAGCCACATTTCAGTGGTCATCTAAAGTCGTCAGAAAAAGCCAAGAGTGCTGATGTCTTTGTCCTTCTCGCGTCTCTCTCTTTCTCTCCCTCGCTCTCCTTCTCTCCTTCGCTCTCCTTCTCTCTCCTTCGCTCTCTCTCTCTCTCGCTGAAAGTCTGTCGTTTCTGGAGCGGAAAAAAGCCAGCGAGCGTTCATCATACTCCCTAGTTTAGAGCACTTTAGGATATCCACTCTGACAGAATGCAAATGCCGTCGGGGAGAGCGAAGGGAGGGCTTGGTCAAATCCTGACTTGCCTGCAATTGAACTGAGGTTACGGTTGAACAGTCGTGACACAGCACTCATGGCATTGCTAACACACACACACACACACACACACACGCACGCACGCACGCACGCACGCACGCACGCACGCACGCACGCACGCACGCACGCACACACGTACGCACACGCGCACACACACACACACACACACACACTCAAAATAAGGTCATTAAGGAAACAGGAAGCATGACTCGTTTTGCAAAAAGGAAAAAAAAAAATGGCTCCCCTGCGATTAGGGAACGTATTGTTCGCTCAGCTCTCCCTCTCTTAAGAACTTTTAATCCGTCCTCTGAGCGGGCAAGCAAGTCGGAAATTGCAGAGTGTGGATAGAGAGAGAGAGAGAGAGAGCGGCTGGCAGAATCCTCCGGGTTCTGAGTTAATAGCAGGTTCCCTTGCTGTAATTACTCCAAAGCTCTTTAGTCTAACGAGAACATAGCTGCGATTCCATGCCGGTCGAGGCATCGTGCTGCACACACCTACCCTCCTCGGCCTCGATCTGTGCTGACACAGTCGTGCCCTTTGACCTTTCTTTGACAGCAATGATGTCACCGCAGGTAAAGACCTGACTGCTGATGCCCAGACTGAGTGACGAATGAGGGGAGGGAGGGATGGATGGATGGATGGATGGATGGATGAGAGGAGGTAGACTGATTGGTTTAGACAGTGTGTGAGAGAAAGGAGAGAGGTGTTTTCTCTCCTGAGAGACTGGTTGCTATGAGGAAAGAGTGAGCGATAACAAGATGGTGGGGGAGGAAAGAAGCTTTTCAAACAGGATGTCCTCAGAAGACTCTGTCTGTGCCTGTTGTTTGTCCATATATCCCTAATGTATTGTGGAGAGTGAGGTTTTTTGCCTTTGCTTAAGGAATGTGTGTGTGTGTGTGTGTGTGTGTGTGTGTGTGTGTGTGTGTGTGTGTGTGTGTGTGTATGCAGTGTTCAAGTATCTCTCCAGGGTAGTCTCACACTGTAAGTACACATTCTCAATCCCAATGTTCAACACAAGCTGGTTCGCATACATTTAAATGTGGTGCAAGGCCAGAGCACCAAGAAAAGCT
Organism: Clupea harengus; assembly: GCF_900700415.2. Classification (NCBI taxonomy): domain Eukaryota; kingdom Metazoa; phylum Chordata; class Actinopteri; order Clupeiformes; family Clupeidae; genus Clupea; species Clupea harengus. The sequence goes on from NC_045169.1 coordinate 5,862,184, forward strand.
CTTCCCATGACTTTAAATACACTGATGCTATTAGCCTCACCCACTACGACAAGCACCCTTAAAACAGACTCCTCTGTGGTAAAAGGTTTGAGATTTCAAAGACTTAGCGTCCCCCTGACCCAGGCAGTCAAATTACAACTCAGACACATTCCCATCTAAGTAGTAGAGTAAAGATCCTGAATTAGGCACTGGTCAGAAAGAGCAGCTATTTCCAGCAAGACTCTTCAAACCTTTTTACTTAAGGTTGGCTGGATCTTTAGTTCTCAGTGCTGGGCAAGTACTTGGAGCCCTACGGGTTTTTCTAAGGTTTGGGCTTGGATGAATTTAACAAGTTGAGCATTTCTTGGAGTGGAGTATGCCCAGTGGGTTACGTTTTCCAAAAGTATTGCGGTGGTATGGTTACTGCTGGTCTTGCTGCTACCACACTGTTGCCAAAAAGGGTCAACAACAGTTCTTCAGTTGACAACTAAGCTAAGGTTCATCACCAAAGAACTTCCAGAAGGGTTCTGAACCGAGAATAACTCTACATTTTTTGACTGATAATCGCTTTAAAAGACGGTTTATTATGTTTGAATTGTCCATACGATTGTGCCAATTCTAGTGAACCACTAGAGAAAGGTATACCACTAACAGACATTCCGAGACCTAAATCATCCAATGTGTAGATCATCTGTCAAAAATGAACTAAATTTAATGGAACCTTCAAACATTTTGCAAAATACAAACGTGTGCTCCAACGAAAAAACCTTTGACAAGATGGCTCAGCTGAGACAGGTTAACAATGAAAAGGCTTTTGCCCGTCAATCACATGTATTATTCCATAGTGAGAATGTCTGACCAGGCGGCTTTCCAATCTCAGCCAATGCTTAGCACCCAATACGTTGTGCAATCCAGCCTCCCTTATTTAAGACAGGTATTTACTAAGCCGCTATTTCTTTACCTTCCCTATACGGCCCCATTATGTAAATGCATGTATCGCCGTGATTGGATTAGCGAGCACGTGGCGATTAGCTTGTTGTTCCCGGCACCCCAGGGGAGTCTGCTGGTTCTGCGACGGGGGAAACAGGGCCGCTGAGGAACCAAGAGGTGGGGGGGGGCAGAGGTCGAGCGGCTCGATTGTTGCTGAACGTTAGCACCCAGAGAGAGAGGTGTGCGGTAGACACGGGAGGAAGTTGGGCTCATGCAGATTGCTTTGAGGTCTGCGTAGCTTCCTCTTGGTTTCAAGGCCAGTGTTAACGCTGGCACAGTCAGATTACACCTCAGACTACAAACGAGAACATAATTTATGTCAGAATACTTCTGGTAAAATAGTAAAACATCCCAGTAGTTATTTGGCAATGGTGACTAGTTATGCCATTAAATCTTGATTTTTTTTCAGCTGGTTGTTTCTTTGTTACAGCGTTACTGTACAGACTGGCCTCGTTTGGTAGGAGCTGAGTTGGACTGGTCATGCAAAGTGGAGCTGTTTTGAATTCCATTTGAATCGTTATATCAGGGATACAGCTTTGGATACGCTGATGCCGTGATAGATCAAGCCCATCATCCTACGCACACAGAAACACACACTCACATACACCGGTATGTGTGTGTGTGGTTTCTCTGGAACATGAGGAAGCTGAGACCACAGGTGTGAAACTTTTCGGAGTCATTTTTCTCAAGCAAAACATACTGCGTGTCAAAGCGTACAAGCTCACATATCCACACACAAACACATGACACTGAGTTATGTGGAGGTTGACACATCAGGTAGCACGGAGACGTTTTTGGGTATGCACACACACAGAGGAGTAGGGCAGGTTTTTTTAAGGCTGGCATGTGCTGGGACTCATAACAAACTCACTTCCTCTGACTGACTGGCATTTCCTGTAAGCTGTTACTCATGTCTGTGCCATCTCATCGCCTCTTACTCCTTTATGACCAATATATGTTCCTCTCTTTGACACACACACACACACACACACACACACACACACACACACACACACACACACACATATATGAGAGAGAGAGAGAGAGTTGATCAACCTCTTTCATATAGTTAGTAAATATTAATGGTCCATATTTTGCCATTTGCTTACTCTTTTTCTTGTGGTTCTTCCAAAACTTCCAAAAATGTGCTGACTCATTGAACAGGGCAGGAAGTGAGCAAGCTGTGTAAGTTAACTCAGTTACTCTTCTGAGATTTCAGAGGTCATCACATGTAACAGATTAGATGATATGGTCCAACATAAGTCGGTCATTGTTGGCTTACCTAAACACATTCGTTAATGTTCAAGCTACTGGGAGGTGCTTATTTTTGCTAAATTGCTTAACGCTGAAAAGAAATATTGGCTCTCTGATGGTATGAGACATGCTTTTCACACAGGCATGAACACAGTGGGTGAGTGTGTTAACCTCACACCATTCTGGTTTCTTTGGCCTAGGAATGAGACCACAGCTGTCTTTTCTCCTCTCCTCTCCCAACAAAAGGCGCTCGCTCTCCATCCCCGCACCTCTAAGTTCCTGCAAATGGCTCTCATGTTTTTCAGGTTGACTTCTCTCTTTAATATTCCACTTGAGAGTTGTTCTATTCAAGTCCTCTGTGACCATAAGCCTTATAGTTTTTCGTCCATTGTTTGTAGTCGGTGTTTCCCTGAGGAACATATGTAAATATGTTATCATTCTAAATTGATTTGATTGGGCCACTCATGGAAATCTGACAGAAGGAACCTAGACGCCTGTGCCAACAAGCTCCATTACAAACAAAAGCGCACGTGTTGCATAAAGAGAACACACTCCGAACGCGCTCTCGGTGATTTCCTTTTTCCTCTCCACTCTTCCTCCCTCTTTGCCTCTATTCAGTTCCAAGGCACAGGCCTTTCCCTCTTTCTCTCGGAGCCACGTCTCCGTTGTTGTTCAAGGAGCGCACTGCTACTCCAGTTTTCCTCTACAGAAAGACCAACCCACGTCCTTCCCAGCTGTGTAGGTGGGGGACGCCGCCAAAAACGACTTTTTCACTGGGAAGCGACTCTCCTCTCGCCCCAGCTGGGCAAGCCTGTGGCTCTATGCCACGCTGGCTTTCTCCAATGTCGTAGCCAACCTATTTGCTTTTGGAGTCATTTCTGAAAAATTGAATCGTAATCGTCATCCAAGACCGCTACATGTCTTCTACCGTAGGCTAGTCCGTGGGGGGATTTGTAAGTCCATTTGAATGATAAAAACATTTATAGGAAGCGCCTTTGAGAAGGTCAGTTTTGTGATCAGTATAGTGCAGCATTGAGGAAAAAGGGGGGAGGGGGTCAGACAGAAAAGCTTCGTCTCCACCACATGTTCAGCTCTTTTGTCAAGGACTAGCGATCGGCCTTTTCCACCGGTAGCCTATTCGTTTGGTCACCTTTGGTCCTTGATTACTTTAAAAAGCCTCAGTTGTGAGCCATGCATAGCATCACCGATTTAACACGCCATTGACCACACAATACTCATCATTCTCCGTTAACAGAAAACAAAGTAAAACACCACAAGTCATATAATCAAATCTCTCTGTACACTAATAATAAGATTGGATTATGAGTCGTAGAGCCCTGACTGCTCATTTCAGTGGTTTGATCTAACCACGGACTGTAACTGAACATATTACCCGTGTTGATTTGAACAATGGAGCCGACAGGTAAACGGCTGTGGCTAAACAATGCCTTATTCCCTACTCAATTGCTACCGGATAGAAGACCATTTGCTCCCACCAAGTAAGCTACTCGACCACTCTTAAGTTGTTGTAGGATTCTTGGAATAGAATGTGGGTCAATTGGTACTTAAATTCACACGTCCACGATGAACCGTTTACAATGTGAGAGAGCAACATTATTTTGACTGACGCCGATTGATTTAGCAATTATGTCATCAAACAGTACAGCTGTCACAGGTAGCCTATTGCGGCAGTTTCGTTACACTAAACAGAAATATGATAGCCTAAAATCGAAGCACAGGATCCTAGCCTAGGCAAGCGTGGGCTACTCAAAGCATAACCTATCAGTAACAACACAAGGCATGCCACATTGTTGCACATCAGAATACTGTATGGTAATGATCTGACGGTTTATAATTGCATTTGATACCTGCTGGCCTTCCGCCACATCTTACCTCACAGTCGTAAAGATCCGTTAGTTGGTTAATAATCCATTCCTCCAGATTCAGTCTCTTCCTTAATTCTTTCCGGTCGTATTTCACGGTCACCCTTCCCTGCTTCCGAACTGGAATCTCGGGTACCTCCTCGGTACCAGAAGGCGTCTGGAAGTACACGCGGGGCTGTGGGCTTGATTCCGGGCTTGTTACCGCCGCCATAGTCCGTCAATGTCCTTTTGGGTGCTGTGGGTGCAAACTCGGAGGTGTTCTTTTCTTCCCCGTAACGGTGTGCTGGTCACCGTGGTTTAAAATACCGCTACAAATGTGCTATTGTTCGCGACATGCAAATTTGCATGGCATTTGGCAACTTTACACGTTTACAATTACAGTTAAGGATCATATAGAAGATACATGTGTAGAGTTGTGTTTTTAATAGATTTTACCAAGACAGCATAACAGAGTCCTTGCTTCAAATCGGTCTCTGATTTGAAGCTGAAAAGAAGCCTACCTCTATTGCGTTTAGTTCAGTCAAATCAGCCGTTCCTCATGGGTCTGTATTTGGTTATGACTAAGGAGAGTTACAAATTCAGTCGGCGATGATTTCCGTTCGGAACAACTTCGAAAAAGTTCAAGATAAAGGCAACTTACTGTAACAATAGAAATTAACGAAGAGATATTAGTTTAAACCCCCAGTTAACGAGCCTTCTCTCTCCTGTCTGATCTGGTTTTGTCTTCCTCTTCCCCTCGTCTGCCTTCCTTCTTTGCCTCCCTTGCTGAATGCTGCAGTGCGAATACACCCCCTCCTCCCACAATCTCTCGCTCTCGCTCTCTCTCTCTCTCTGGCAGTAAGTAGGCTCAAGGCACATATGTCCACACTCACTTCATAGCTTTCACACAACCTGGTTATTCAGACTTAATGGGACTTTTTTTTTACAAAGAACATGTATGTTTTAGAAAAGAATATTATCACAACTACGTTTACATTGATGATAACTTTCCCTGGTTGCTTTTAGCTAAAAAAATCAAGCGGTACCCATCAACCATTACATATGTTCCTACATCTTCATTTCATATTCTGAATTACATGACTACACATGTGAGTATCAGTGGCATAGACTACAGGTGGTTTAATGCAACAAAATTCAACAGAAACAGTTGGACTAAAAATCATTGAACAGCCATTATGTGCTTAAAATGATTCACAACAACTAGCCTTTCCAGTTCTAAAGGGTCTTAGCTCTCGATGTACCTCAGGGGTAAAGTATTAACACTCAAAAACTCCATGAACTTTTTAACAGCTAGGAAATGCCAGCTGCAGGTCTTCAAGTGGAGTGGCAACATTCCTCTAGTCTGGGGCGACATGCCTATTGTGTGCTTCACAGCAGGGGACAGATTCCCTGGCGACAGAAGCTGAAACTTTTAATTAGTAGCACGCAAAGTGTGTCGAGGAGACACACTGGCAAGGCCTCCACCAGCCTCGCCTCCACAGACTAATAGAATACTACGATACAGTAACCTCAAGATGTTGGAGCGGGGTGCCGTGCAGGCGCTGGTTGGGACCAACTGGCTGCGGAGCCTTTGCGACCCAGGCGGCATCGCTCCGGAGATGTGTGCATAACCCTGAAAGATACAAGGATAAATAATTTAGTGCACAGCGTCTAGATCTTACAGTCCAATAGGCCCAGACATGCTTATTTCAACACACTTTGACTGTGAACTGTACATAGACCCACACACACATGCACAGAAGCATGCATATACACGCAGCTGGAATGTCCCATCTATCAAAATTATCAAAAACTATCACAATATCATAATATCTGAATACTATGTCAAAAAAGGGAGCTTGACTCTCATCATCTTACAGACTACACAAATAACACGCACATGTGCTAACTGACACATACATTTTGATACAATTTGGCATGTAGACTTTTTTCAGCCACACAAGGGACAGGGGTCACTGAAATGCTAGCATGTAATATTTAAGCCATTGAGATGGCTGGGGAAACGACATGCCAGACTATGTGTGCCGGTCACATGTGTATTCAGATGTGTGCATTAGATACAGTGTGTGACGCATGTAAGGTTCTCATGGGTCTTTGTTCCCATGGTCATAAACTGCATTACATACTTTTAATAGAGCAGGGTTAGAATGTAGTGCTGAGGCTTTTCGTGTGAAAGTAGATTAACTGTACAGGACTAAGTGTTGTAAAGGTAGCAAAGGAGGAACTGTCGGTCTTAACCTGTCTGCATTGGTTTCGGAATGACCTTGCATTACTTTTGCCAGCTCGATGTGAGACGGCAAACACTGTCTGACTTTTTGGATGAGGTTTACATAAGTCAGTGGGCCGTGCATCTTTAGCTGCCAAGTCTCTGACAGAGACTTAATGGTTAGAAGGCAGGAGCGAGTGAGTTGGGGACAGAGAAAATCAGTGTGTGTGTATGTGTGTATGTGTGTTTGTGTGTGTATGTGTGTTTGTGTGTGTATGTGTGTTTGTGTGTGGATGTATGTGTGTTTGTGTGTATGTTTGTGTGTATGTGTGTAAAAGAGGGAGAAGGTTCAAGAGGACAACCTTAAGCCTGAGACGAGTTTAACACACAAATCTGCTCCTTAATCTCCCCGCCCACGGTCCCGTAGTTCACTCCATCAGCAGCAGTCACGGGCAACCAACTGGGAATCCAAGGGTTCAAAGGTCAACTTCTCACAGCCTCTAGGGTAATGGAGGCTGGCATCCGTCCAGGCACAGAATTACAATTTGTCCCTAAAATAAATACAAAAACATTCATTCCAAAAACAAAGCTTGGCAGCTTGTGTTGCTGTTGAGTGTCAGCCAGACATTTTCACGTTGTTACGATCACTTCTCGATGTCAACACTGCCACCTGGCTGATGTTCCTGGTGCCATTCACATACTTGTGGCTTGTGCTGAAGGGCCTGAAACCACAGAGGTAAAGAGCAAACCAAAAGATTTTAAATACTCATTACTCGTGGTAAACTACGAGTTTAACATTAAGCAAGGGAGAAGAGCTGGGATGCCAAGTTATTATGTTTAGTAGACTGAATCAAATGTCACACTGGGGACAGGAATGCCCCCAGCCACTGCTGAGAGTGGCCTCATGTGGAATGACAACAACAAGAGAGAGAGAGAGAGAGAGAGAGAGAGAGAGAGAGAGAGACTGAGACTAAGGCGGAGAGGGAGGAGGGAGATAGCAGAGGAATTGTGGGTGAAAATGACCTATATTTAGCACAGAACTCTTATTACTTCCAGATCTCTGATGACAATGATGCAGACAGAGAGATAAAGGGAGAGAGAGGGGGGAGAGAGAGAGAGAGATGCTAATTGGGGAAGCAGGGGGAACTTGTGAAAAATGACATGATGAGTGGATTAGGAGCTAGGGATTAGGGATTAGGCTTGCTAAAATGGAGATATACACAGGGCCCACCTGAACAGGTGAGTGATGGATATAATTTGCAAACACTGTTAATTACTTAAGAATGTATGAATCATGTGCTTATGAAAGCAGAAACATGGCTTTTCTGTGCTTCTGCGTGTGTGTAACTTAGAATATTAGGTGCCACTTAGTCTGCATATGTACAAGAGCATGTTTAGACCAGAAGTGATAAGAAGGTTCGAACTGTGCTTCTTCCGACCTTGCAAAACTTCCATCCTTGCCTCAAGCGTCAGAAATCCACCACGTGGTTTTCCCTGCTGAACACTCAACTTCTGTCTATATAAACCTTGTGCGATGTGTTTATCATTGCTTCACTTTCAGCCTTGTGCTGGGAGTGAGCCCGATTACAATTGTTGTTTGTCTACTTATATGCAGCTCCGGAGTCCTGAGGTAACTAGGGTGAATTTTCACCTATCAGTGAGTGTGGCCGGATTCACAAACAGGGTTTCCATACAAGCAGCTGGAAGGGACATATCTCTGTGCTTAAACAATCATATGTTGATGCACAGCATCAGTACGTCAGCATTACAGTACTGAACTGTATTACAATACAGTACAGTATTAAGGATTGTACTGTGCCTGTTTAAAGAAAAACAAATGTGATGGACACTTACCCTTCAGAAGAATTAACATTGGCTTTCATTCAACATCAGAACAAAAATGAGCTTGTGTTAGTATACATACATATCAACGGCAAGCAATACTAGTAACTGGTTAATGTACATTAACATGCATTTTGCTTTAATCATCTCTATATATCTCACACTAACAGTTCATGTGCTGGTAAGGTACCAGTTGACCCTAGGTGACTGCTATCATGAATGGGACTCCAGCAAAGAGGGAAACTGACAGCCGTCTTAATAGTATGATATGTTGTACAAGAGAGACACAGAAGGGAATGGGGGAATGAAATTACTGATTACACTGGTGATCTGAATGATAATACATAGCTTGTATTTATTTATTTAATTCGTAGCTGATTCATCTGATTTTTAAGAGAGTCAATTAAACAACAATTTTAACTTGAAAGTCATGATCGAGTTAGTGTGACATCCAGTCGGCTGAAATAACAACAGTTGGTAATGCTGTGTAATAACCACTAGGGGGAGGAAGTGGATAGTTCTTCCTATTAGACGAGGCACGCGTAGACAACACAAGGACGTCTGTGTTTTAACAATGAGGCTTTTGAAGCCTTTTTTCCCAATTGCCACCGGCCAACATTTTTTGCTTTTTAGGGAGTAACGTGATCACACACCACGGCTACTGTTGACTGAGTCAGGACTCTTCCATTAATACGAGGAAGGAGAGAGTGAAAGAAAGAATGCATACATTAAAAAGAAGGAAAGAGATCTGGACGAGGTAAACGTGTTAATGTAATTTTGTAAATCATTAAAGGAGGTAATGGGGTCATACGCGCTAGGGCAGAGCAGTTTGAAGTCACATTCATTCAGACATGCTTGACCACCCTTAAAGACCTGAAGCAGTGCATTACTGTAACTTGTAAGATTTTACAAATGAATTACTGGTGGAAAAGACAAAGGAAAAAGCAAAAGAGAGAGACTCCATAATTACTTATGGTCCAGTCATGTCTTCCCAACCGATCATTTGCAACCCTCTCAGAGTACGCCTTTAAGTGGTCATTATTCTTCATCTCTCTTCGATTCCTCTCATCATGCAAGTGCCTGCCTTGACAGCCCCCCTCTGGTCTACCATTCGTATGGTGCCATGAAGCTCTAATGTAGGCTATTTTAAACCACAGCAAAGAGATACAATGAGAACAGTCATAGTGCCTACAGCTGTATCTCACAGGGTCGAAACCGGGAGAACATGATGCTTATCAAGGAGTGTTGAGGTGGAATGTCTGCCTTTTTGTATTTCAGTGAAGCTTAAACTGTGAAAATATCGAAAATGCAAACTTACGATTAAAATAATGTAATAAGAAAAAATTATGTGATTTGCAGAATAGAAATTTGGTAGATCTAGAATTTTAGGTTTGTCTTCAGTTGCGTAATGCATTCACATTAAGTTAAGGGTTATATTTTAAATGAATAGGCCAACTGAAAGCAGACTATTTGGCGTCCGAGGAAGACCATATCCAGGTGGTAGCGGTGGGGCGGGGCGGGGTGGGGTGAGGTGGGGGTTAACCCATATCCACAGGTGTAGACAGCTCCGAGATTTCACAGGTCATTTTGTTCCAGTGCCGCTGACGGAATTGTCAAGTGTACAAGGTCCCCCAGGAATGCAGCGCCCATTTAGAGACGGGTTTACGTGGCTTTCAGTCCTCACAGCTGCAGTGCTGACTGTTGAAACCACACTCATCGCACATTTGCTTATTTAACACACGACATTCAGATCAGTTACGCGTTTTATAATTGTGTTTCAGCATGCCACTGTCACCTCAACGACCTACCAGACAGTGCTTTTGGGCAAACCACATGGACAGAATAGATTGATTGAACATGTTGTTACCTGTTGAAACACACATGACTAACTGTAAGAGTTACATGTACAGTTGACTTTTCTGACTGACGTTCTCGGAGCCTACTGCCAAGTAGCTGACGGAACTTGGCCGAACTCCAGTGAACTAAACGAAACTTTCAAATTAACAAACCAAAGCAGATGCTACAAAGGGGAAAAGTTATATTTGTCCCCCCACTGTCATTGATTGTAACAACATTGTACTGTTCAACCAGTGGAAATCCTTCCTGAGGCAGCAACAATTTTGGTTCACTAAATTATATCCTTAGCTAAATCTCTTAGAAATTCCGTATGTGATGTAAATCTAGTTCTGCACGTGCCATAGCCTATTTGACATTCTTTTAGGGTGGTGTAGTTGAAATCAGCCCCAAAACGTCTCTACAAACTGGCCCTTTAAGAGAATTGCTCAAAATATTTGGCAATTTCTTTACCCTTGTCTCTTGAGTTTTTGGCGTGCTTAATCCCGCCATAGCCTATACTCATGCACGAGGAACACGCCTCTTAAAGAAGAATGGAATGACAACGTCTCAATGCCCGTCTGAAAGTAGACTGAAAAAAAACACTCCCCCGACTGGTCGTTTTCCCTTCACTTCCTTACTCCCTCTCTCTCTCCTTCCCTGTCCTTCTTTCGCTCCCACTCTCACTCGCTTATTTCTAGAAAACATGAAGGAAAAAGAAGAGAAGACTCTGGCGAGGACGAAAGTCAAGTGAAAGTTTCAAGAAGCCTTCGAAGGTCTGGAAAGAAGGGCAACTTTGGAGAGCGGATGGACGGGAGGAAGGAAAAGATCAATTCAGCTCTCTATGGCATGATAAACGGATAAACATAAACAGCGCATGAAACCATAAACTCCAATCAACTGCGCAGCGCCATCCGCCACTCGTCGGCCCTTGTGCCCTGAATGTGTGACTTTGAACTGAGTGATTTTGCAGGCTTTTCTTCCGCGCTGCTGCTTTTGGCCTGAACAGAAAGCACAAAGCGTTTAGCAGGTTCGAACTCTCCCCGGAAAAAAATATTACATTCAAGGAGTGGGGTGCCGACCAGGGCAGGACGCCGAAGACAGAGGAGAGGCGTTGCCACCCGTCGCTAGTGCAGAAATGGCTGGGGCGAAGCCGGGAGTTCACGCTCTGCAACTCAAACCGGTGTCCGTCCACGAAACACTGAAACGGGGAAGCAAATTTATCAAATGGGATGAGGTGAGTGGACACGTCTAATAAGCAATACACTGAATTACCGCAAACACCAAAACCAAACTTCTAGACTGTGTTTGATTTAATCGGATTTGTGATATGTGACACCAGGGCTATCATGTTAACAACTCGTAGTCATTTACCAAGGAATTGCTAACGACTGACACCAGAGGGTACGAGCAAGCAACCAAGTGGCGTCTGATATCTACTGAATTCTTGTCAAGCAAGTTTTTCTTCAGATGAAATGTAGAGGACAGTTTTTTTTCTAACCTTCTTTCCGCGTTGTTCGCTCAGAAATGTTGTTGTTACTGTAGATATTGTTACTGTATTGTTTTACAACGCCTTTTTTACACACTGAAGTGACTTAACCTTGTTGTGGAGCGTCAAACCCGGACGTTTATTTCGTGCCAAAATCGTTGTTATTGACAGATGAATTGTTTGGCTGGAAAGTCAACATAAAAGAATGCATTGTTTTTGGGGGACGATCTCACTATACGTATTTGAGAAGCGTATTCTTCCGCGTAGTTTCTCTCCTGGCAACAAACTCGTGTTTGTGTGTGTGTGTGTGCGTGCGTGTGCGGCTCTCTGTGTGTGCGTGCGCCCATGCATATGCTTTCCAGTGTGTGGAAGCGTGTTGGAGATGAAAAACCCCAGAATACCGCCTGTACCCAGTTCAGTCACAGTAAAACACTCCCCGTCTTATTGTTTGATTGAAGGTGCCTTAAACTGACTCACATTCAACTAGAATAGGAGCCCTGGCTCTGGCCTCTTGCCCTGCACTCCACCTAACGATAGCACCATTGTTGTATAAGTGGCCATTGGTGCCTTTGAGTCAAGTTTGCTGTTTGTGTGTGTGTGGATGGCAGCATTAGTCCATTAGTCACCCACAACAGTTTTATGGCAGGGTTGAAGGCAACCACATGCTTTTTCAGTTATATACAGATTGTCTTTATGTAGGTCGGAGTTGCCAATACTTAAAGCAAGTAATGCGGTTACAATGATAATATACTTTTTGTTGAAATAGCTTGCCATGCATCTTACTAAATTATTAATGATAAATGCATCTCCTGCTAGAAAAAAATATCCCCGCCATGCTCTATATCTTTAAAGTGTGTGTCTGTGTCTGTGTCTCTGTGTGAGTGTGTGTGTGAGAGAGAGAGAGCTGTTTGCAGTGAGTGAGCTAGTGGGTTTAAACCTTAAATTGGCTTCAACTATATCAGTCAAATAGGCAAGAGGGACAGACAGACAGATGCACAACCCCACACACAGACGAACACCAGGCCGCACCATGCAAGCTGACCTTGAGTTTAATGATTTTTGAGAACGGACATGCTGTACCCGCACTGGTCACCCTGACTGTCTAGCTGTCAACTGATTGCCAGCAATGCCACTGATCACAGCCACACTAGACCTCCCATGGCCCACAATGCAATTCTTTCCTCCCTCTAAGATTCCCCACGAGCTATATTTCACCTGGGTCTTTGAATAATTAAATCTCTGCCATATGCACACTTTTGGAATCTATTATGACAGTTGTTTCTCATCCACTTGTCCATGTCTTTTAGTCAGGTGTTTAATAGTGTTTGTATTCAATGTACCCTTGTGATTCGCATTGTTCTGTGTAACGACACCTCCCCCTTCTTCACATTACAGTACAGTACTCTGGTTAGGATGTAGTTACAATGTTCTTGAACACACACACACTTACTTGAGGGTCACTTTTTCATCCACTGCCGTGTGTCCTAAGGACCAACCACATTCTGCTCTGTGAGCTGTGTAAGCAAATGCGCTGGTCAGTTGGCTCTCTCCTGAAGCACAAGGTCCTTGTTGGCGCTTTATGTCCTATTTGCTATGCCGTAGCTTCGCCTGGCAAATCTGTCAGCAGTGGCCCGTTTAGCCCCGGCCAGTTAAGACAGAAGGAGCCTGACCATTGCTACGGTAACGGAGTGCTGAGCAAATCAGAACATGCTTCTGTGGCACATGAGTGAGTGAGTGAGTAAATGTGTGTGTGGTGGGGGAGGGGAGGGGAGGGGGTGAGGTCGCGGTGGCTTGAGGTCATGTGTTGACATAGTTTGTGTTTCTGTTTCACATGTTGTTAATGATGTTGGTTGTTTCTTATTTGGTCAAACACCCGTGTTGTCCAGAAAACAATCCGCTGATTCAGGAGAGGAAGATGCACATTTGTCTCCTGAGCTGTCAGGAATTTCTTTATCTCTCTCTCTCTCTCTCTCTCTGTCTGTCTGTTTTTCTCTCTCTCTTTCTATGTTTCCCTCCTTCACTCGCTCCTTCCATCTATCTATCTCATATGCTTTTCCTCTCTGAAGGGAATTCCCAGGAAGTTGTTGGGAGCTGTGATTAACTGTGCGAACCACTGTATAGAAACAACATGCCTCCGTCTCTCCATGGAGAAATGATAGGAGCTCGAGAGGAAGAGAAGAGATGTGGGTAGCAGTGGGAGAAAGTGGGGTGGAGGGGGGGGACATAGGGCGAGAAGAGGAGGAGGAGGAGGAGTGCAGAGAAAGAGGGAGAGAGAGAGAGAGAGAGAAACACATTCCTTTTCCAGAAACCAAATAAGGAGATATCATTTGAGAAAGTGCTGAGAAGATTTGGTTAGGGACATTGAGCGTGTTTTTTGAGAGACAGCGAGAGAGAGAAAAGAGAGGAGAGAATGAGATTTTGGTGAAAACAAAGAGGTGATAAACAACAGGCAAGGAGGAGAGCGATCTGGTTTGCTTTCGTAGTCACTCTCTTTGCCCCTCTTCCTCGTCACTGCAAGAAGAGGCTTCACCCCTCCGTTTCCTCTGCTGCCCTTACTCTCTTCTCCTCTTCTCTCCTCTCCTCTCCTCTCCTCTCCTCTCCTCTCTTCGTCTTTCTACATCACCCACTCATCCATCTGCTAGGGTCTGCTTTCCTCCTCTCTCTCTCTCTCTCACACACACACGCACATATACACTCACACATAAACACACACAATCCCTCTCTGTCTGTTTGACTCTCCGATTCAGTATTTGCTCAATTAGCATGAAGACGTCATATTTAATACCTGTTTGTTTTTGGCAGAGTAGTGCAAACAGTTGACATAGCAGAACCCTCCGGCATACAAAGCCGTATGAATTGTTTAAACATCACAGATTTAAAAACCATCCCGAACATCCCATTTTTGCTCAATCATCAGTATGAGACTGATCCTCTTCTCTCCATTCTCTTTTTGTCCCTCTTGTCATCCTCTGTTCTGTCATGGGGTGACATCGTCTCAGAGGTCTATTGTTCCTTCACCATAGAAGACAACTCTATAGTGTTCCTACAGCTGGCACACTTAAGTGGTCGGTCTAAACCCAATCGGACCGCAGTTATATGGGTGGCCTCCACGTAATCTGCACTGAAAGAACAATGACTGAACACTTGAGTAATGGCAACATAATAAACCAACAGTATTAGGTGGAACAAGAGGGTCAGTCTTTCTATGGGGCAATAAGGTTGTATGGCTGCGAGAGCAAAGGTTAGTTGTTCTGCTCCGCCTGTTGAAAATGACAGGATGAAAGCATGTGACAATTACAGGCCTTGCGTTTGGTGGGTGTGTGTGAGTCAGAGTTTGAGTGATGGGACGATACTGTGTGTAGGTGTTTGTTTTGACTTTTTGTGGTGTTTTGTGCGTAAATGCAGTGGTGACTGGACTACTCGACTAGCATTTGTAGTTCAAATGAGCTTTGCTGGTATTCCCTGCCCTGCGGGGCTTGTTAAACAAGTAAATGTTTTGCAATGCTTATGTTGGCTGATGATGTAAGCATTGTGTTTATGCGGTTTATGTGGATGAGTGTGTTATCTGTGTAAATCTTTTTTTTTTTTTTTTTTTGTCAATTCATTATGAATCAAAATAATCTTGGTAATTGGAAAGCAGCAGATTTTTAAGGAATGTACTACAGCTGGTGTGGATGGGTGTGTGTGCGCGCACACTCGTGTAGGGGTGTGTGTGTGTGCGCGCGCGCTTGTGTGGGTGTGTGTGTGCGCGCACACGCAAACACGGGTATGGACGTGCGCTTCTCTCCTTGAATGACTTCCTGTTCCAGCTTGTTGGCCCCTGTCCAGAGCCAAAACATTTCTCCCCACTCCTTCCTCCCCCCACTCCCCCCACTTCACCAACAACACACATACAAACCCAGTTACACACTCAATCTATTATCTCTCTCTCCCATCCTTTCGCTCTCTCTCTCTCTCTCTCTTTCTTTCCTTCTTTATCTACCTTCCATGTAAATTTAATTTAGGTGAATTTGATTAAAATTCCACCTTATTTGGCGTTTCTTTTCCTCTTAGTGCTGCCGTTAGGGTGCTCTGGAATAACCTTGTTTCCCCCTCCGGCTGTTTACATGTCTGTGAACCTCTGTGTGTGTGTGTACGTGTAGGTAAACACGATTGGTATATATAGTATGGCATAGTCCCTGTGCAGTCTGTTCATCAGTTTCGTTACAACAGAGAAGGAGAGAGGGATGGAGGGAGAGAGGGATGGAGGGAGTGAGAGGGGAGGACCACATTGGGTGCCAAATGAAGATTGATCCCTTCATTTTAAAGTTCTCCTCCTCTCTCTCTCTTTCTCTCTCTCTCTCCCCCTCTCTCTCTTTCACTTGTGTGGTCACCTTATGTGCATGCCACTTGTTCGTTCCACTTACCTTTTCTCTCGTCAGTCTATTTATCCTTCCTTCTGGCTCATTCCTCCTTTGTTCTTTTTTTAGGTCCTCTCTGCCATGTTCATGCTCAATTTATCTTCTCGATGTTCTTTCTCTCCCCCAGCCCTCTCTCTCCCTCTCTTGCTTCGCTCTTTCTCTGATTTTAACCTTTTCTCTCCCCTCTCCCTCGCTCATACGGTTATGTCCAGCTGAGAGACCCTTCCAAACATCCTGTTGGACACAACAACATACTCTTGGCTCAAACACACACACACACACACACACACACACACACCCAAACACACAGACACATACTGTGTTAATGAGAGTGAGTAGTGGCCTTAAATGCTCTCTTTTAAGATGCATTGTCATCATGATATAGGCGTAGTAGCTCAACCTGTTCTGCATAGTCCCTGTGAGCGAGCTCGCTCTAGAGGCCTTGTAGTGCCTCTGGCTGACAATGCGGAGCTCACTACACAGACCCTGATCCAAGTGTGTAGGAGCTACATGGAGCAACATGGCTTGGACGTTGTGGTCCCACTGCCAGAGCTCTCTCTGCAGGCCCTGTGGAGCGTGCTGAATGTCGCAGGTGCAGTGCGATCTGAGGAATGGGTGTGTCTCCTCTCCGCTCTAGCCAAAAGCACGCACAGGGACCGTCTGCACACTGCCATGCTAACGCTAACAGCTTCACAAGCAGGTGAGAAACAAGCAGCGAGATCGGGAGGAACAGGGAGGAAGTGAAAGAGGGGGAGAGAGACATTTCCGTACGTCTCGCAGCGTCTGGGAACAGACTTCGATTGGGGATGTTGAGCATGCCGAGACAGCATGCTCATGTTATTACACACAAAAGGGGGCTCTTCTATCCTGCCACCCACAAAATACTCCCAGGAAGCACAGCTGATTCGAACAAGGATGATGACAATCTGTCAGTTTGGACAGCCTACATTTATAAAATGGGCCCTCAGACAGTTTGGAGTCTTTCTATATCGAATGAAGATAAAATCATCTGCATTCCTCCCAGGAGGAACTTGAAATGAAGGGGGGAAAAAATGACAAAAATGTGATCCTTTAGGAAGCTAAAGGTTGCAGCCCCCAGCACATGTTCTCTCATATTCACTCTGAAGCGATCCTCACACTGTCTGCTCTCCATCGGTCAAAGCTCTTCCCACCCCTGACAGACTACCCACACAACCCAACAGGACAGAGATACATTGGTGATCAACAAGTTAAATGAAATGGCAATGTCGTGAAATAGAATGTACCGGAAGAA
This sequence comes from Clupea harengus, assembly GCF_900700415.2. Classification (NCBI taxonomy): domain Eukaryota; kingdom Metazoa; phylum Chordata; class Actinopteri; order Clupeiformes; family Clupeidae; genus Clupea; species Clupea harengus. The sequence continues at coordinate 5,879,333 of NC_045169.1, forward strand.
GGTTTGTGCATGCATAGGACTGCCTTCCCCCATCTTATCTCAAGTAATTACCTTTATAAAACTCCCTGCTTGATCTAATCTTCTTGACATGTGTTTTTTACGTCCTTTTGTTTCCTTCTTTGAACTATGAGGAAACGTTACCAAATGAGGCGTCGTCTCAGGTGAAGAAGAACATACTTAGCCGTGAAGCTTAGCCATGCCGGTTGCACCGCAGTTATTCTTGCAGTGTCACCTTGGGTCTGCCCTTAATTGATTCATCTGAAAGTGCAGAGGTGTGTGTCTTTCGACTTTTGTTTTGGTACAAATGAGTATATTGACCGATAATCTCTGGCAGGTCAAGTTGAAGAGCTTGGAGCTGGATTTTGGATCTGCGGAGCAAAGATAAGACCCTTCAGCCCGTGATCTCCAGACTGCAGTAGTTGCCGAGTTCCTTTTGAAAGATGTTAGAAAAATGTTAGGTAGATGAATAGCTAGGTGGAGTGGGCGAGAAGAATAGAGAGAGAGAAAGAGAGGAAGAGCCTAAGGGAGGTGACTAAAGGTTAAGTGCACCCACATGTGAATTGTGGGAAGCCCAGATTGATACACACACACACACACACACAGAAACACACACACACACAGAAACACACACACACACAGAAACACACACACACACACACACACACACACACACTCACTGGACACTGTGTGTATGGCAGTCTGTTTTTTTTTATGCTCTGTGATCACTTCCTCCACAGTTCACCCTTGGCCTCTGTCTTTCTACATTTTGTTCTCTCTCTCTCTTTCTTCCTCTCTCTCTCTTTCTTCCTCTCTCTCTCTTGAGCTGTCCCTCTCTCGGTCTCTCTCTCTTCCCCTCCCCCTGTGTCTGGAGTCCAAAGGTGAATCACTAACATCAACCTTTGCCATGTTACCAAAGTGTTGACTCATGGGCCTGAAACACACACACACACACACACACACACACAACAGTAATCTGTGTGTCAGCCACTAAATCCTGAGTGCTGTGTGATCTAAGAAACTGCACATTCATTTTACCACACTCAGTATGATACAAATCTGTTAGCAGATGACATTCGCTTCCTCTCCCGCCCTTCAACATCGGTCACACTTCTTGCTCTCATACTTTTTCTGATCAGTTGTCCCTTCCACTCCTACTCTCCTCTTGTCTCGGGCGTGTGTGTGCGCGTGCATGAGTGTGTGCACGTGTGTGTGTGCGTGTGTGTGTGCACACGCATGGTGTGCTGGGGTGCTTGGCTGAGCGCTGGACACACCGCTTTGTGCCATTTGCCGGGCGTTTAAAGTGCAATGAATCATGGCCGATTGTTGTTATGAGAGACATTAAAGCCATGTAAACACAATGCGCCCAAATACAGCAGCGAGCGTCGGCTGAATAAATACCACACAGAAATAGCTGGAATAACTTCAGCATGAGGCCTGTGTGCTAGCCCTGCATGTGAGTGTGTGTGTGTGTGTGTGTGTGTGTGCATGGCTTTGTGTCTATAACTGTGTCTGTACTCGTGTGTTTGCATGAGAGAGAGAGAGACTGAGCGTGTTTTTTTTGTATGTATATCTGTGTCCTTTTGTGTTTGCAGGTGTGTGTGAGAGAGAGAGAGTGAGTGAGTGTGTGATTATCTGTGTGTGTGTGTCTGAGGGAGATGGAATGCTAAGTAGCGTCTAATCCATCATTTTTAAGGCCCAGCTTGGGTTGTGCGTGGTATGGTTGTTAACCTTAGTCCTTTTTGCACTGGCTAACTTAACTGCCCTGATTCAAATCTGGTTAAACTGGTCTTGTGGATTTTCACACATATGTGGATATTTGTGACTGCAAGACACAGATTCAAATAATGTTTTTGGTTGAGTTGTTTGTTTGTGTGTGCGTGTGCCTGTGTGGGTCTCTCTCTCTCTCTCTCTCTCTTTCTCTTTCTCTCTCTGTGTCTGTCTGTCAGTATGTGTGTGTGTGTGTGTGTGTGTGTGTGTGTGTGTGTGTGTGTGTTGTGGAAGAGGCCAAGAACCATACTTAGAAACAGAAGTGGTCCTTGCGTGCATCTCATTGTTTTGAAGAATGAGAGGGTATTTGACAATTGTGGAATTCTGTGTGTGTGTGTGTGTGTGTGTGTGTGTGTGTGTGTGTGTGTGTGTGTGTGTGTGTGTGTGTGTGTGTGTGTGTGTGTGTGTGTGTGTGTGTGTGTGTGTGTGGTGTGTGTGTGTGTGTGTGTGTGTGTTGTGAATGACCTGGTTGCTGGAGATGCTTTGTTGGTGGCATTTGCTCATTGCTCAGTTTGTCAAATAAGGATAACCCAGGCACTTAAAGGTCGAGGGCTGCCATCCTCCAACCCCATCAATGACCCCTCACCCCACCCCCCCCCCCCCCCCCGCACACACACACACGCACACACACACACACACACACACACACAGATGTTTACACAGTAAGCAGGCTGCACATCAAAGAGGTACTGCTTGAGGGGGCTATCTTTACCGCCCTCTCCTCCTCCTCCTCCCCCTCCTGTCCTTACCTTTTCATATTGAAATGGAACACCTGAACCCCCCTTACACACACACACACACACACACACACACACACACTCATCAGAACACACAAACAAACACCACCGGGGCTCTTGTGTAAATGCAGAGGCCCAAAGCTGGTCATTCAGTTGGTGTGTGCTGTGTGTAAGTCTGTCGTGGCCTAGGCAACGCGGCAGGCACTGGGTCCAATAGGGAGCTCCTCCTCCTTTATGCAAAAGTCTAAACAAACGGCGTGACACTCGAAAAAGACAAGAGGAGTTGAAACATCTGCCGGGAATTGACAAAGACAGGAAGGGAGGAGATGGGGAGAGTGTGATGATAAAGAAGGATAGAAGAAGATATATAGCTGGTTGTTTTTTTTTTTTTTTTTCTTAATTTGAGGGAGGTGGGGTTAGTGTAGTGTTCTTAGAGAGCAGCTTTTCTAGGAAGTCTCCTCGAAGGAGAGGAGGGAGGAATGGCATGTTGTGCAACCGCCAACGGTGGCCTGATTCAAGTTCACACAGGCCCTGACGTCTCCCACACTCATTCTGTCTCCCGGCTTTCTCTTCTTCACTGAATATAAATCTTCTTCTCTGAATATAAATAAAGTGTTTCCATCTCTCTCGCACTCTCTCTCGCACTCTCTCTCTCTCTGTTTCTCTCTCTCTCTCTCTGTTTCTCTCTCTCTCTGTTTCTTGTCTCATTCTCATTTTTCTTGCTTTTCTCCCTCTCTTTCTGCCCCCTCACCTCTCTCTCTCTCTCTCTCTCTCTTTCTCTCCCTTTTCATGGGGAAAGAACTGCTCTCCCACCAGGTAATATTATCA
>NC_045169.1:5887664-5897664 GCF_900700415.2 Clupea harengus
GGCCCCTAACAAACAAGTTCCCCAGATCTAAACCTTGTGGAAATCTGTGGATAGACCTCCCAAGAGCAGTGCATGCGAGGCAGCCCAAGAATCTCACAGAACTAGAAGACTTGGTGAAACCCCCCCCAAACAAGAACTGAAAAACTTTTACAAGCTGTGATTCTTGCCAAAGGAGGTGTTACTAAGTAGTAACTATGCTGGGTGCCCAAAATGTTTGCTTCTGGCCCTATTGTTATTTTGAAGCAGTAAAAGATGGAAAGAAAAAAAGTAACCTTACTTTAAAATATTAAAGAAATGTATCATCTTTAAATGTATGCCTTTTAAGCCATCTTTTTCTCGCTGAGCTTTTCACAGTAATAGAAATGTTGTCCAGGGGTGCCCAAACTTTTGCATTCCACTGTACACACTCATTGGGTCAGTATTTCATAGGGCAACGAGCACCACTCACAGACTTGGTGCATCAGCAACCATGCGGTGAGTCGGCAGGGATATCTATATTTGCTCTTTTCATTGACACAAATCAGGGTGCATTCCAGCATCAATGGGTTGAGTAATGAGTGGCTGATAAAGAATGACTTCATGGCCACATCCAGTCACAATGATGCAACCATTCATGACCATACACAGATCAGATCACACAGAGGTCAGTAATTGTTCTACGATAGAGCAAGCAACATATTTCCAGTCGCGCGGTAGGTCTCCCCCGACATGAATTCATTAGGAGTGTCATTTTGAAAACTCCCACATCGCTGCCTGGACACACCCCAGCATAGCGCTGACCCACCCATGTTGGCCCTTAGAATCTTGCAGATGTCATGACATTTATTTCATTTCAAGTTATTCAAATTAGCTTCAGGTCATTGCGCGGCGGACTTTGCGTGTTGCCAGCCACGTTTGCCCAAAACTGTAAACTTACAGTACGTATATATCGACTGGAATACACTATGTCATATCCGTCCCGTGGAACACTCTCTGGAATGTGTCTGCTATCTTGCAGAGTTTTCACGCCTACTTTCACTTTCTTTTCCTCCTCTGTCTCTCTCGCTTCCACTTTTTTTTTTTCCTGTTTGGAATCCAGCTGGTTGTCATCAGCCAAGAACAGGGGAGGTGACAGAAGTTCTTCCTGCGATGTAAACGGAAGGAGGGATGGCACCCTCCGTTTCCCTTTCACTGTTTTTTCATTCCAGTTTCTCCATTCTTCCTTCTCTCCTTCTCTTTCACTCCCTCTCTCTCTCTCCGTGGGAAAGCATGCAGGAAATTGTTCAGACACAGAGGGTAGTCCTGCAGCATAACTTTCCCTTGTGTCCCTTTTTCTTCCAGCATACCCTCCAGCTCTCTCTCTCTCTCTCCCCCTTCTTTCTTTCTTGCTCTCTATTGTCATTTTAATCTCTCTTTTCTCTGAGGACTGGCACATTAACCTCCTAAAGCTCTTCTCCATGATCATCATTTCCTTTCTTTATACAGTGAACTGTCAGAGGAGAAACCGAGAGGCAGATGGAGAGAAAGATGGAGAGATCAAACTTGATAAATAATGTGTGCACATTATTGTGTGCAACGGATCTTGAATGTTCCTTTCCCAGCTGGTTTAGATGTTGTGGAATCCGAGGAGAATAGTATAACGTCAAAGTATAATAGCGATCGTACCAAGAAAGTAAAAACAACAAATTCAGGGTGGGAAAAGATGGATATCACTCCGTCATTTCTTAAGGAAAAACGAGTGAAGTCTGTCCATTCTTCTGTTGGCTGGGCATAAGCTTGTGTTTGTTTTGCTTTGCCGCGTTTGAGTGTGGTGATTCGGAAGAGCTGTTGATAGCTGCCGTTGATTGTTAGATGTTGTCGGTGATTACGAGTGGCTCTTGTGACGTTTTTTTTTTTTTTTTTGGCCAGAAAGATTATCCATGGTGATTAGGCTTCTTTATTTTAGGGATTAGGATGTAACAAATATGAATCCCCCCCCCCCCCCCCCCCCCCTCTTCCTCAGTTTCCCTCTCCAGCAATTTCACACACACACACACTTGTGTGTGCACACAAAACGCACACACAGACAAATGCATATGCATACAAGCATGTGTGCACACTCATTCATTAAGCCGTGTCCTGTATCCTATATAGTATAGTCCTGTATTGTGTTCAGACACACACACACACACACACACACACACACATGCAGACACCCATGCAACAGAGGAAGTGTGTTTTGAGGGCTGATAATGTGATCACTTCCTTTTTGCCTCTCTCCCTCTTTCTTGATCTTCCTCTGTCGTTGGCCTGTCACTTTTGATGTCTACTGGCCTCTTATACACACCCATGCATGCCCACTCTATTTTTTATACACACACACACACACACACACACACACACACACACACACACACACACACACACACACACACACACACATACATCCCACAAGCATACACTGCCTCTGGCTATATTGTAACTGACCCCCCCCCCCCCCAACCCCCAACCACACACGCACACACACACACTCAAACACTTATATCACTTGAGTTCCTGCCAGACTTGTTTACGTGTGTTATCTGCGTGTGTGCGGAAATAAACACACACACACACACACACACACACACACACACACACAGACCTTCCTCTCATAGAGGATATTCTGTACTCAGGGTCTTAGAGGCCTATTTTGACCTTGTGAGACCCTTTAAGATGTGTTTAGAGTTACAGCAGCACAGCTCAGTAAAGAGCCACATCTACACCCTGTTCCCGTCAATGCCACCATTGAAAACACCCGCACTCTTTCTCTCATTATTCGCATTATGTCTGACCCCCCAACCCCTTTTCTGTGTGTGTGTGTGTGTGTGTGTTCATATAGTTGTGTGGGAAGCATGTGTGTGTGTGTGTGTGTGTGTGTGTGTGTGTGTGTGTGTGTGTGAGTGTAGCAATGGAATGACAAGCATGACAAACTCTCAGCCCAAACTGATTAGATTATAGATTTGATGCATGGAGGTGGAAGTGAGGCGAAGAAGGGAGGGACGCAGAGGTGCAGAGGGAGAGGAGTGGAGAGTGGGAAGAAGACGGAGAGAGAGCAAGATGAAGAGAGACAGATGGGTGGCAAGTAACAAAGCAATACTGTGCAAAAACATGGGCCAGCACAGTACACAGCATTGCATTGGAGGGAGAGAGGGGGAGAGGGAGGGAGGGAGAGAGAGAGGGAGGGAGAGAGAGAGGGAGGGAGGGAGAGAGAGGGAGAGAGAGGGAGGGAGAGGGAGGGAGAGAGAGGGAGAGGGAGAGAGAATATGATGGAAGACAGGAAAAGGGCGGAGGGCAGGCCTAAAGACATTATCTCCCTTCTCTGTCTTTTCTCCTCCTTGACACTATACTCATTAGTGGTTGTGATATTTCACTCTCCCTTGCTTTCTAGCTCATTCGTTTCTCTCTTCCTTTTTCTTTCAAGGTTCCAGTTACCAGCCTCTCATTTCAGTTCAATTCACTACACTTTATTGGCATGACCATTTGAAAGGAAGTAGCATTGCCAAAGCATAGAACATGTGCATCTCTCTCTCTCCTTCTCTCTCTCTCTCTCTCTCTCTCTCTCTCTCTCTCCTTCCCTCTCTCTCTCTCTCTCTCTCTCTCTCTCCTTAACTATGTTTGACTGTATGTCTGCACCTTTCATATCATCTCTGCTCCACTAGTTAAATCTCTCTCCCCTAATCCCTCTCTCCCTCTCTTCACCTCCTTCTATCTCTCTCTACCTCCCTCCCTCCCTCCCTGGCTTCTTGGCTCCCTGGCTCCTGTCGGTCCTGCCCCTGTCATCTCTCTCCCGCTCCCCCTCTCCTCCCTTCCCAAATCCACCCATCAGCTCACCGTGTGTGTGTGGGGGTGTGTGTGTGTGTGTGTGTGTCTCTCTTGTTGTGCGCTGGATCTTCTTACACTATATTTGTGTGTGTGTGTCCATGTGGGTGTGTCCTTCCTCGTCTGTGTGTCCATCTGTGTGTGTGTGTGTGGGTCTTCTGATAGAGGAGAAAGAGTCTAGAAAAGGAGTCAGGGCTCGGGAAACATTTTGAAATCCCTGGTAGCCCTTCAGGCAGGCGTTCTTCAGATTTTGGTTGCCCTAAATGAATGTAACTTGCCCAAATAAAAAAAGATAGACATATTTGAGAAAGCAATACAAACATTAACATTTACAATCATCGTGAATGTCATTCTTCATCTTACTAAAGTTTTCTCTTGCTCGTCTATGCTTTAAGAGGATTCCAGCATCAAACACAGCCCGACTAGTGCCTTTCAAATTAATGAGGACACTTCCTAGCAGACAAACCATCATGATCGACAACAAATCGTTCTTTTGATGGTCAAAGTTTTTCCTCCAAATACCAAGTCAAAAGAGCAGAAAAGTCTAATAAAGAAGGGAATTTTATTTCACACAAGGGATATAATTTCTGATCGGACAGGGTGTTTTTTGTAAAGAATTTTGTAGCCCGACAGGAAAACCGGTTTGTCCGGGGATGACAGGCTAGCGATTTTTGCAAGCACTGGCAGTTGTATTTGTTTATTATTTATGGTTGTAATTGGATGGCTATTTCCTGTTTTGTTTGTTTTGTTTTGTGCTCTTTTTTTGTGCTGAGTCTCGGCCTCTTTCACTCCCCTTTCTCTCCTCCAGCAAGCAGAAACCAGAGAGCAGCGAAAATGTCACTGACCTCGACTCCACAGAGAGAGAGAAAGAGAGAGAGTTGGAAAGAGAATAAGAGAAACAGAGGGAGGAAGAAAGTGTAAAGACTAAGAAAATGTTGCGGAGAAAGAGATGCAAAGAGGGGCGCAGGGAGGAGTGTGTGTGTTTGTGTGTGTGTGAGGGAGTGTGGATGAAGTTCACAGGAGTATTATATATCTACAACTCCACCCGAGCATGTTACTAGGTCCCTGGAGCCCTTCCATCTTTACCACATACACTAACACATAGTGCTCTCTCTCTGCCACACACACACACACACACACACGCACACACACACACACACACACACACACACACACACACACACACACACACACACACACACACACACACACACACACACACACACACACACACACACTGAGACACCCAATGCTTGCCACTCCCCTCTCCCGTAGGCCCATGCTCCCTCTGTTCTGAGACAGGAAGTGTCTGTTTCCAGTGGTTACGACATCAGAGTCCACTAAGATAGTACGACAGTTATGTCATCATCAGCAGCTCTGAATCACTGTGTGTTTGTGTGTGTGTGTGTGCACGTTCATGTGTCGTCGCCCCCCCCCCCCCCCCCCCCCTTGTCTCTGTCTCTGGCCCTCTCTCTCTCTATATATATATACATGTACATGTTTGAAAGGTAATTGTATGTGTGGGTGAGGCTATGTTTGCATTTGTGTATATACATGTTTGTGCATGTCTCTGTGTGTTTGTGTTTGACAAAGACTGTGTTGAGCTTTTGAGAACACCTCCTCCCCGCTTCTCTCTGTGGATCCCGGCTCTGTGGCCTGCAGAGCGCTGAGCCCTCTCGCATGCGTGGTGTTAATGAATGTCTCATGTCCACCTGGGGATTATTAGAGCCCTGCCTCGGCCTCCATTGGACGGATCAGTGGTTCGCGTGAGGGGAGTTACGGCTCCAGGCTTGAGGCCATGACGCCCCCAAACCCCCCACCCTCCAGTCCACCCCCCCCTTGGAGTACAAAAGGCCCAGGGAGGTTCCCCCTCGGGGCGGAGACCCAGAGGAGACGGGAAAGGGCAGATGGAGTTCATGTGTTCACGTTTCTGACACACTCCATCCGTTCGCCAGTTTCTTTCTTTTGCCTCTCTCTTTTTTTTTTTCTTTCATTCATTCTTTGTCTGTGTGAATGTGTGTCCGTCTGTCTGTGTGCCTGTCTGCCCATCCATATGTCTTTCAGTCAGTCTCATTGTCTAACTGTGCGTTTGTCTTTGACGCTATCTGAGCTGGTCTGTCTATTTGTCAGTTTCTTTTCGGAGCTAATTGGATAACATCATTTGTACTAGTTTCTGTGCACCGAGTGTGCGTGTGTGTGTGTGTGTGTGTGTGTGTGTGTGTGTGTGTGTGTGTGCGTGTGTGTTGTTGATAATTTGTGCTTTCAGTTCACTTTGTATTTAGTTTCTGTGCTTGTCAGTGTGCAAGTCTCCCCACCCTCTCTCTGTGCGTGTGGATGTGTGTGCATGCGCATCCGAGTGTGTGTGTGTGCGTGCGTGTGAGTGTGTACCAGTTGCACTGGGGGCAGGGTGTGGTGACTGCTTATTGTTGTATAATTTGACCACTCTGCTTCTATTGTATTGCGTCGGAGGATTCCATGCTCGATTGCCAGCTCTCTTATTTTAGCAATCAGTCAGTCCAACCAAATGACCAGAAGCCCCGTCCTGACTCAGGCTTGCCAGACTACAGTGGAACCCAAAATCCCATCGCTTCACTGCCTCCACTGGGCCTACGTCCACCAAAAACACCACTTCCATTGCGAAAACATCCAGACAGAACAATTGAGGGTCATGTGATGTGACGGCACTGACTTTGCTTTCATGACCAGTATGGATCTGATTATGGCGTTCGGATCACGTGCATTACATCAGACATCCCAGCAGCGTGCAACGCTCAGCGCTGAAGTCAGTTCTGTCCCTGTGAGGGCCGTCCAAAATAGCAGTGGAATGCTGACTAGGCCTGGCCTGGGTCTGGCTCCAGATCAGGGCCAACTCCCTTCCCTCCCCCGAGCCGCCTCCGCTGGAGGTGTCCTGAGCACATGCGGAGAGGAAGTGACATCATGGAAGCTAAGAAAAGGGAACGGAGGGGAGCATTTGTGGCACGGGAGGGGGAGGGGGAGGGGGAGGGGGAGGGTGGCTGGGGGGTGAACCACACTTGCAACACTGTACACTGCCCAGCCAAACTAGTGCGTCACTGTTACCGGCACTTGGCCACATTAAAGTTCAGTGGCTATTTTGGATTTCAAATGAGATCTTAATGCCATTGTTCCTTTGGGTGAGGTGTACAGAAGCATTTGTTAATAAAATCTCTATGCGGCTATGTAAATATAACCTGACATGTCAAGGGTGACTCCCGTTTGATGCTTCAAGTTATATGTCGTGGCCTGGTCAAAACAGGCAGCTTGCTTGCCTGGGTACGCGGGCATGTAGATGTATAGTCTCTTCTAGCCTCTTTAGCGTTAGCTTCTCCGTGCACAACCAGTGTGATTGATGCTTCTCTGCTGGCTTGTTTGACTGTGGGCTAAAGCCTGTTCCCCGGTGGTCCAACTGCAGCGCAGTGCAATCCACTCAGTTCGTTCAGCGAGTATTACAAATGACATAATGATACGGCCATGAATCAAGCGGCTAACTATTAATCTTTGAGTCAACATGCCACAATGAAGGGAATTTTAGACATACAGACACACACACACACACACACACACACACACACACACACACACACACACACAAGAGAGTACTGACAGAAAAAGAAAAACACTCCTCACATCTTCAAATCTGGTTGTGTTTAGCATGCATTTCCAGGTCATAGTTGGAGGGAAAACATAGTTATATGTGTGTACATTGATGTGCCTGTGACTATGCAATCTAGTATTACCAAAGGTGTGTACATGCTTTCTGTCTATGTGTGTATAAGTGTGTGTGTGTGTGTGTGTGTGTGTGTGTGTGTGTATACATGTGTGTGCTGGTATATGCATGTGTGTTGAAATGCCCCTCTCAAATCAGTGGCAGTCACATGTTCTTTCTCTCCCACGCCTTTGTCGTCTCCGACTCCCCGTGGAAAGTCCGTCCGTCTCACCAAAACAAGAGAAACCAGGTCTTCCAGTTTGGACTCCATTTCTTTTGTTTTCCTCCTTCACATCGTTTCTTCCCCTCTCTTTCCATGTGGATCATGTGTCCCGAATCCAGTTTCTGCTCCTCCTCTCCTCCAGGCCAACTCTTTTCCTGGCACTTTTCTAAAGACGGCAAACCCACCACGTAGAAGAGAGAAAGAACGGGGGAGAGAGAGAGAGAGAGAGATGCTGGGAAATGCCGGGCTCAAGCCTAGCCTCGGGCTGCTGCCATTGGTCTAAAAGGGGCTGTGTTTGATGGCAAAGCAGCCAATGGCTGCTGAGTTCCCTCTGGGGGGCAGCCGTAAGAGCCAGCTTAATGAAAATGTAGCCTTTGGGAGCAGATAAAAGAAGCGTTTTCTGTGCTTGCGTCGGTGTGTGTGTGTGACTCGTGGATCTTTCGTGCGTCTGTGTCTGTGTGTGTGTGTGTGTGTGTGTGTGTGTGTGTGTGTGTGTGTGTGTGTGTGTGTGTGCGTCTGTCTCTGTGTGTGCGTCTGTGTGTGTGCGTCTGTGTGTGTGCGTCTGTGTGTGTGTGTGTGTGTGTGTGTGTGTGTGTGTGTGCGTCTGTCTCTGTGTGTGCGTCTGTCTCTGTGTGTGCGTCTGTGTGTGTGCGTCTGTGTGTGTGTGTCTGTGTGTGTGTGTGTGTGTGTGTGTGTGTGTGTGTGTGTGTGTGTGTGTGTGTGTGTGTGTGTGTGTGTGTGTGTGTGTGTGTGTGTGTGTGTGTGTGTGTGTGACCCAGAAGCTTTAGTCCCTGCTGAGTCTGTTTGGACTAGAATCAAGCCCCGCCGGACTCCCAACAGAGCCCTTTAACCCGTACGAGCGCCCAGAGGGAGTCGTCAACTCAACAGCTTCATTCCCACTGCTGAGAGAGGCCCAGAGCAAGCCAGAGAAAAGAGAACAGGGGAGAGAAAGAGAGAGAGAGAGAGAGAGAGAGGAATAATTAACAGGAGAGGAGAGATGGAGAGAGGCAAGGATGGGTGGGGGTATTTAATGAGAGGAGACAGGAGGGAAGTCTGATCAAGAGAGAATAGAATGAATGACACCAGGGAAAGACTGATTGATTGGAGAAGAGGAAGAGGAAGAGAGGATGGTAGTGTGTGAGTGAGTGAGAGTTGGGTGAGAGACAGTTTGACTCTTTTGCCAAGGCCACAAGTACTTAATGTTTGGCTTCAGATTTGTTTACAAGTGCATTAACGAGCCTCCCTCACTCTTAAAGAAACTGAGGGGAAGTGGTTTGTGTGTGTGTGCGTGTGTATGTATTCGTGTGTGTGTGTGTTCGTGTGTGTGTGTGTGTGTCAGAGACACTGCCAGCTCCTGCACTTTCTCAGGCTGAAGGGGCAGAGAGATCCGGCCTGCGTGTCTGTTCTCCCTTTCCCAACTGTCCCAGTGTTCCGGAGCACTCTCCCTAGACCTCCTCCGACACACAATCCCACCGCTTTGAACCGCCACACTGGAGGAAGTGTTTAGATGACTGTAGGAGAGCGAGAGAGCGAGGGAGGAAGTGAGAGACAGGGAAAGACGAGAAAAAGGCCTTTTAAAATGTTTTAAATAGAGCTCGAAGATGGACAGTGGTGGAAAAGAGGTCGAGGTTTTAAAGGGGTCAAGTTTTCCTCTATTACAAATGATGGTTGTCTTCTTTCTGACTGGTTCCTTTTTGCTCTTTTCTGCTCCAGCCCTGCTGGCCTTGGCTCTGCCCTGGCGTTGTCTGAAAGAGGGATGGAGTGTGTTTGTGTGAGCGTGTGGGGCCGGTCCTGGCCTTGTCTGAAAGAGGGATGATGTGTGTGTGTGTGTGAGTGTGTGGGGCCTGTCCTCTGCACTGAGTGTCTCTGCTCTTCTACGCATCTGTTGTGTGATGGACAATTTGGGGATTTCGATTTATCACCGAAATAAAAAACTTCCTTGCATCTTTCTCTGTCTGTCTGGCTGTCTGTCTGTCTGTCTGTCTGTCTCTACCCATGTTTTCATCCCAGAAAAAAACCTTGCTTACATCTTTCCTTCTTCCTCTTGATTTTTCTCTTTTTCTTCTCTCTCTCTCTCTCTCTCTCTCTACCACACTCTCTCTCTCCCTGTCTTCATCACAGAAATAAAAAATGTTATGACAACTACCTGTTTCTTTCTCTCCCTCTCTTTCTTGCCCCATGTCAACACGGATATAAAAAAACCTTGCTTACATCTCTCTCTCTCTTTCTCTCTC
>NC_045169.1:5902664-5932664 GCF_900700415.2 Clupea harengus
ACAAACACACACACCCACGCACACACGCACAGTTGATTTTTGATTTTTGCAGTTATGAGTGTTTGCTTTGCTGTAGCCTGTCTTGCCTTGTTCTTTATCCCTCTGCCTTTTCCGTGTGTGTGTCTGTGTGTGTCTGTGTGTGTCTGTGTGTGTGTGTGTGTGTGTGTGTGTGTGTGTGTGTGTGTGTGTGTGTAGATCAGATCTCTCTGATGGGCTTCAGTCGCTACCTGGGGGGAGAGGAGAGCTCTGTGGTTCCTCCTGAGAGGCTGGACATCATTGACGACATGCACCAGCCACTGTCCCACTACTTCTGCAACTCCTCGCACAACACCTACCTCACAGGTACACACACACACACACATTAACATACACACACACACACGTACATACATACACACACACACACACACGTACATACATACACACACACACGCACATTAACATACACATACACACACACACACACACACACACACACACACACACACACACACACACACACACACACACACACACACACACACACACATTTACATACACACACACACATACATACATACATACATACATACATACATACATACATACACACACACACATTTCACATACATACACACTCAGTAGTCATGGTCCCACTACTTCATCCACTCCAGTAAGGACATATGTTTCACAAGTACACATGAATACACACACACACACACACACACACACACACACACACGCAAGCACTTGGTCTTCATTAAACAATCCCTTTCATCCCTTTGTCTCCTCTCCTGCACTGTGTGTGTGTGTGTGTGTGTGTGTGTGTGTGTGTGTGTGTGTGTGTGTGTGTGTGTGTGTGTGTGTGTGTGTGTGTGTGTGTGTGTGTGTGTGTGTGTGTAGTGGGCCAGCTGACGGGGCTGTCCTCAGTGGAGATGTACAGACAGGTGTTGCTGACAGGTTGCCGCTGCGTGGAGCTGGACTGCTGGAAGGGCCGAGTCCCTGATGAGGAGCCCTACATCACCCACGGCTTCACCATGACCACCGAGATCCCCTTCAAGGTATGTGTCACACACACACACACACACACACACACACACACACACACACACATTTCTTCCAATCCCTGCGCTTCCTTTTTTTAAATTTTTTTGAACAGTCTCCACATATTTCTCTTCTCCTCTGGTCCCTTGTTGTTTCATGTCCGTCCATCTGTCTCTTGTTGCCTGGTGACGTCCGAGGCCAGCGCTCTCAAACGCACGTGTGGAAGCTGGCCTCCATGGCAACTCTGTTTGCGCTGCCTCTATTGGGCCCACTGTGCTGGCACCATGTGAAAGTGTCTCCCTCTCTCTCTCTCTCTCTCCATCCTGTCTCCTCTCCTAACAGGAAGTGATTGAGGCCATCGCAGAGAGCGCGTTCAAGACCTCGCCGTATCCCCTGATCCTCTCCTTTGAAAACCACGTGGACTCGTAAGTCCTCCCTTTTTAGGAGATGGAGACGACCAGCAAATCCTTGAAAATGAAAATACTTTTCACCCATGACGCCTTTCATCTGCTTTCATCCCTTTCATCCCCATTTATGTCGATGTTTTCTCTCCTTTCTCTTCCTCTGTCTGCTTTCTCTCGGTCTGTCTCTCTCTATCTCTTATCCAGCGCGAAGCAGCAAGCCAAGATGGCAGAGTATTGTCGCACCATCTTTGGCGATGCGCTCCTCATTGACCCGTTGGAGAAATACCCGGTGAGTCTCATTTATTTTTGGCAGGGGCACAAGTTCAAAGGTCGAGGCAATCTGAGTATGCCAACTGTGTCCAAGCCACAACAACCAAGCCTCTCCGCAAGGAACTCATTAGATCAGAATAGAATGCAACAGGATAGCCGTGCCTTCCATCTAACGTTCCCCCCAACCTCTATCTATGCCTGCTCTGCTGGTTACAAGCATTCCAGGAATGTTGTAGAATGGTTACTGGAATGTTTTGGAAACGTAGCATGGCTGTTTCCTCAGGCTAAGCTGGACGTGGTTCAACGCACATGTCCACAACAAAACAAATTTCATTGAAACTTACAGTTTGTTCTAAGTATGTCCATAAGTACAGGGAACACTTGAGATCTTGTCCTCATCTTATTGATAGCGTCAGAGTTAAGCCGGGTCAAGTGAGTATGAAGGCTGGCCTCAGCACAGCTATGGGGGTCTGTCTTCAACGTGTCCTCCCCTCTCCCAGCTGGACCCAGGTCAGCAGCTGCCCTCGCCCGTGGAGCTGATGGGGAAGATCCTGATCAAGAACAAGAAGAAGCACCACCACCGCACAACCAACGGGGGCAGCGTGAGGCGCAGGAACACTATGAGTGGGGACATCTCTGACCAGGCCTCAACTGTGAATGGTGGGTTCATATATATATATACACACACACACACACACACACAGTGCATAAGTGGAAATACACTATATTAGATTCTCACATATGAATACATACACACTCACAGACATGTACCCCCGCCCCCCCCTAAAAACACACACACACACACACACAGTGCATTTAGTGGAAATACACTATATTAGATTCTCACAAATGAATACATACACACTCACAGACATGTCCCCCCCCCCCCACACACACACACACACACACACAAACACATACACAAATGTGTTCTGAGAATCCACACACACACACACACACACACACACACACACACATACACAAATGTGTTCTGAGAATCCACACACACATACACAAATGTGTTCTGAGAATACACACACACACACACACACACACACACACACACACACACACACACACACAAATAAACAGTATTCACATTTGCTCACCCCTGCATGATCATAAAGGTGCATGGTCGTTCACGCACAGTGCACTCCATTCACTCCCTGTAAACTCAAGCCGCAGGTATGAGGATGCAAACAGATCCCAGATATTACAGTAGATATGCAAAGCGTCCTCCAGGACCGCTCCTCTCATATACACGGCTGAGTGGCTGAACGCTTGTGCTCTGTGTGCCTCTGCTGCCAGCTGAGTATGCATTCCATGCACCGTCTTCTATTCTTTAATGTGTGTGTGTGTGCGTGTGTGTGTGTGTGTGCGTGTGTGTGTGTGTGTCTATCTGCCTGTCTGCCTGTGTGTCTATCACTGTGTGGTTATCTATTTGTTTGCAAATGTGCATAGACTGTCCTTTGTCTGATGGCGAAAGCAACCACATTCTGTCCAATGGGGAAGAGAAGCTCGCAGAGAGGATGGTCAAAGACAGCGAACCCCGCAAATCTATTGGTTGGTCACCGCTTGCTTGACATCCTTTCACCCAATCAAAAACACGAAGATCACCTCTAAGCTTGTCACATTATGCCGATAGTGTCTGCACACATTTAGTTCACATCTGTTCACATCTGTTCACACCTTGTCACTAGGTATGGGGATGGTGTATTGTACATATTAATGAAATAATGCTTTGACTTTTTAGATGTGGAGAGTGAGGAAGATGAGGAGGAAGAGGTGGTGGCAGATCTCAAGAAGCCAAACTCAGATGAAGTATGTGTGTGTGTGTGTGGGTGTGTGTGCGTGCGTGCGTGTATGTACTGTATATGTGTGTGTTTGGCTGTGTGTTTGGCTGTGTGCATGAGTGCGCATGTGTGTGTGACTACGAATGTGTTAGCGTATGTGTGTGATTCTGCATATGTTGCCGTGTTCGTGGGTCTGTGTGGTCGTGCGTGTTTGTTTGTGTGTGTGTGTGTGTGTATGTGTGAGTAGGGGGGTTGTGTGTGTGTGTGTGTGTGTGTGTGTGTGTGTGTGTGTGTGTGTCCACACCTCCTCCCCAGTAACAGTAGAGTCGGTGAGTAACGCCCCTCTGTGTCTCAGGGCACGGCCAGCAGTGAGGTGATGGCCACGGAGGAGATGTCCACTCTCGTCAACTACATCGAGCCAGTCAAGTTCAAGACCTTTGAAGTAGCAACCAGTAAGTAGCAGCTGTGTATGTGTGTGGGGGGGGTGGGGGGTTAAACATTAACTTTGAATGACTCATTCAAGTTGCTTGATTCTCTAATAAGGGAACATGGGAAGCCTCATTAGGCTTAACGGCACCTGTCCGCCCCCTCACTTCCCCGCCACAGGGAAATAAATGAGACACACACACACACACACACACACACACACACACATACACACACACACACACAGTAGACTGATACAGATTCAGTTTCCCTGCTGTAGTGATGGATCACACTCACTGTGTGACGGAGCAAATGCTGTGCGGAGGCTGGCTAAACTCATTCTCTTGGACTGGTGCCCAAACTCAAACCACTGTGTCAAACCCATGTGAAATGAATCTCAACATTCTTTCTTTCTTTCTTTCTTCTTTTCTTTCTCCCTTCTGCTCAGAGAGAAATAAGTACTATGAGATGTCCTCTTTTGTGGAGACCAAAGGCATGGACACGCTGAAGAGCTCTCCGATGGAATTTGTAGAGTATCCTTTGGTGTGTGTGTGTGTGTGTGTGTGTGTGTGTGTGTGTGTGTGTGTGTGTGTGTGTGTGTGTGTGTGTGTTGTGTGTGTGTGTGTGTGTGTGTGTGTGTGGTGTGTGTGTGTGTGTGTGTGTGTGTGTGTGTGTGTGTGTGTGTGTGTTAAAAGTGTATGGTGCCATCAGGTGTGTGTGTGTGTGTGTGTGCCTATGTGTGTTAATGTGTGTGTGCATATGTGTTTGTGTGTATGTGTGCGCGTGCATGCATGCATGCATGCGTGCATGCGTGTGTGTGTGTGTGTGCATATGTGTTTGTGAGTGTGTGTTTGTGTGATAATCCGATGACTGTAGGGAAATACAAATGTAATACCTCTTCCTTCCTGGTCCACGTTCATTTCCTGAGTCTTTGTATACGGACGTCAGCACCCCCGATATTTCACCAGTGTCTGCCAGGATTCATTCTCTTCTCATCTTATTTATTGCCTTTAGATGAGGATAGGCTTTGTTTTTGGTGGGTGTGTACACAAGATAATAGAAGTACTCATAAATCCTGCTTGATTATACTGCCTTTTGTATGTGGGTGTATTTTTTGTATTGTGTGTGTGTGCATGTGTGCGTGTGTGCGTGTGTGCGCGCGCGTGTGTGTGTGTGTGTGTGTGTGTGTGTGTGTGTGTGTGTGTGTGTGTGTTTAAAAGTGTATGGTGCCATCAGGTGTGTGTGTGTGTGTGTGTGTGTGTGTGTGTGTGTGTGTTAAAAGTGTATGGTGCCATCCGGTGGCCGTGTGTGTGTCCTTAGTACACCCCTCTCAGATACAATAAGAAGCAGCTGAGTCGAATCTACCCCAAGGGCACGCGGGTGGACTCCAGTAACTACATGCCCCACCTCTTCTGGAACGTCGGCTGCCAGATGGTGGCGCTCAACTTCCAGACCCTCGGTAAGGCCAGCGCAGTTCTCACTTCTTCTCTGTGCATCATCATCATCATCACCATGAATGTCCTCTCTTAATCTTGAAACAGAGTTGTGTTTACCCCTATGTGACTTATGGTCAAGGAATGTGTGTGTGTGTGTGTGTGTGTGTGTGTGTGTGTGTGTGTGTGTGTGTGTGTGTGTGTGTGTGTGTGTGTGTGTGTGTGTGTGTGTGTGTGTGTGTGTGTGTGTGTGTGTGTGTGTGTGTGTGTGTGTTACAGACCTGCCCATGCAGCTGAACATGGGTGTGTTTGAGTACAATGGGGGCTGTGGCTACTTGTTGAAGCCAGAGTTCATGCGTCGCACAGACAAACACTTCGACCCCTTCACTGAAAACATCGTGGATGGCATCGTGGCCAACACCGTCAAAATCACGGTATAGTGTGTGTTTTTTGTGCGTGTGTGTTTGCAAAGTATACTCAGACGAAGGCTTATCGTATCGCCGCATGTTGACTGATTGCTGGTTATAATCAGTCGTCGTGCTGCTAACCTATCTCTATTACTTTAGAATGGATGATGTTTTATCTACTCTCAGATAATGTTGTAATGACGTGTTAATTAGGTTTTAATGTCTGCATGTGTTTGTGTCTGCGTGTTTCTGTGTGTGTGTGTGGTGTGTGTGTTTCTGTGTCTGTGTCTGTGTGTGTGTGTGTGTGTGTGTGTGTGTGTGTGTGTGTCTGCGTGTTTCTCTGTGTGTGTCTGCGTGTTTCTGTGTGTGTGTGTGTGTGTGTGTGTTTGTGTCTGCGTGTTTCTGTGTGTGTGTGTGTTTCTGTGTCTGTGTGTGTGTGTGTGTGTGTGTGTGTGTGTGTGTGTGTGTCTGCGTGTGTCTGCGTGTTTCTCTGATCTCAGATCATCTCGGGCCAGTTCCTGAGCGAGAGGAAGGTGGGCGTGTACGTGGAGGTGGACATGTTTGGCCTGCCCTCCGACACGAAGAGGAAGTACCGCACTCGCACCTCCAACAACAACTCACTGGACCCCGTGTGGCCTGATGAGAACTTTGTCTTCAATAAGGTACACACACACACACACACACACAACACACAGCATATAATGACCATGCAGAACCCAGCATTGTATATTAGGTGTATTTGTGTCTGTCTTATGCAGCCATGACTACAGGCTATGTCAGCATTTAACTGGAAATCTCTGTATTACACTTTATCCCAGGCTCTAACTCCATCCTTTCTCTCTGTCTCCCTCTTTTTTCCTCTCCGTCATTCTCTTTCTCGCTCTCGCTCTCTCTCTCTCTCTCTCTCTCTCTCTCTCTCTCTGTCTCTCTCTTTAATTCTTCCTTCTCTCCCTTTAATTCTTCCTTCCCTCCAGGTGATCCTGCCCAATCTAGCCTCGCTGCGAGTAGCGGTGTTTGAGGACAGTGGGAAGTTCATTGGGCACCGCATCCTGCCCGTGCTGGCGCTGCGCCCAGGTAAGTGCAGCCGGCAGGATCAGCCCAAAATACGGCCTGATCCAGGACCTGTAGCTCAGGGATTTCAGCCTACTTTAGTCGGATTCTAACGCGCGTGTGTGTGTGTGTGTGTGTGTGTGTGTGTGTGGTGTGTGTGCGTGTGTGTGTGTGTGTGTGTGTGTGTGTGTGTGTGTGTGTGTGTGTGTGTGTGTGTGTGTGTGTGTGTGTGTGTGTGTGTGTGTGTGTGTGGCAGGCTACCACTACATCGTCCTGAAGAATGAGCTGAATCAGCCTCTCCTGCTTCCCTCTCTGCTGGTGTACATTGAGGCTCAGGACTACATTCCCAATGAGCACCAAGGTATGGATGAACGCTAATTGTAACCGTTGGAGACTCCAACTCCCATGAACACCAGAAATTGAATTGTGAAATATTTTTCTCGTAATTCAGATCGTTTGGTATACCCATAGCAAGGTTTTGATTACATTTAAGTGTGTGTGTGTGTGTGTGTGTGGTGTGTGTGTATACATGGTAGAGTATGCTGAAGCCCTGACTAACCCCATCAAGCACGTTTCTCTTGGCCTGGACCCATAGGGATTCCGGCACGCTGGCCTTTTGGCTGATGCGAAGATGAGGTCAGTTTAAATGTGCACAAATTGTGTAATATGATGCAACACAAACAGGAAATAATTTCTAAATGACCCTCTATTGTATTATATATTCTATAATTATTTTATATTTATAATTTCTTAATTATGTTCTGGTGTTTGAAATAATGGTGTGTGTGTGTAGGGGTGTGTGTGTGTAGACGTGTCCATTGGCATAACCACATTTCCTTTTGCAGCACGTTTCAGAGGAAGAGGAGCGGGAGGCATTTGACGATCGACCTGAAGACCCTAACCCCTTTCCCTCACCTCCACTCCCCCCTGAGCTCCAAGACGTCCCCATCCCCGGAGCAGGTGTGTACAGATCACCCCGACCACCCTGGATTCTTTCTCCATCTGTCCCTCCTCATTCTTTCCACTTTTCTCTAAATCAGTCTCCATGGTTTAGTATTCAGTCTGCTTTCCATTCATTTCCCCGTGCGGGACACACCACCGCCTTCTCTCATGTAAGCCTGGCCTGCACTGAATAAGTTCCAAATCCTAGCTGTTCAAAATGGAGGGATTAGTTCAGGTTCCTTGTTACCCTACAGTATGCAGGCTCTTCCTTCCAACGAGCGCTCGGTTTTCTTTTCTTAAAGATAGCCTTCTTGGCCTACAGATTTGACATCTCTCACCCAGACACTATTCTGGTGTGCTGTGGACTTGAGTTTCGCCGATTTGCTTTGTCTTTGTTCATCCGTATCCCTGGTCCGTTATTAAAACACAGCACACACACTGGTTTGGTGAGAACTCCACACGGCGCACTCACAGGTTCTATTTACTAAGTGTCCTCTCTCTCCTTCTCTATGATTGGTCATTTGTATGTATAGAGCGGTACAACCACCTGAGGCAAAGGCGACAGGGATGGAAATACCAAAGCTAATGTGTCGCTAAGGCTATAATATAATTAAGACCTTTGTCAGGTTTTTAATGGCACACACGACACACTGGAACACACACGTGCATATATGGAGGCGACACAGGACACACACACACACACACGCAGGTAGGCCTGAGGTCGCGGTGAATTTATTTTCTGCTTTTTCCCCATCCTGGACCGTCCTTCCTCAAGGACCCCCCAGGAGCAGTGGCCAGCTTTGCAGCGCCCGGGGACCAAGTGAAGTGAACTGTCCATCTTTGGTCAGGGATGGACATGAGTTCTGTTATTTTGCATGTTTTTACTGTTGGGGTTCCTAGTGGAGGAAACCCCTTGTGAACACGGGGAGAACATGCAAACTCCACACAGAAAGGCCCGGGAGATAGCCCACCTGAGCACTGTGCACTCTGGGGAGGACCTGCCCCCCAGAGCCAACAGCGCCCCATGCGGGAATCGAACCCATGACCTTCTTGCTGTGAGGCAGCAGTGCAAGCAGTGCAAGCAACTGAGCCACCGTGCCACTAATGATGATAGATAAAGTGTTTCTGCAGTGTGAGGTATTTTACAAGATAATCATCCCTTATGTCACAGTAAACAAAATAAAGGGAGGCGTGGAATGTTTCTTGTTTTCTTCTAGAAACCACCATGATTTATTTTAGTCGTTCCATGGATGTGGGAGTCAGATCCTTGAAAACAGAAACAAAGTCTTTGCATTTGGACATCAGTTTGAATCAGTTTCTCTCTTTTCTGTGTCCTCTCTTCCCCAAAGGATTCCTGTTTTTCCCCCATTGCTTCCATTTCCTCTGTACTCCTCCTGAGGGTATTGTTCATGCAACATTGATCTCACTGTCAGTTACTTGTCTCTGTGTGTGTGTGTGTGTGCGTGCGTGTGTGTGTGTGTTGTGTGTGTGTGTGTGTGTGTGTAGTCGTTGCCCCGAAAGAGTCATCACAGTCCCTCATCGACACTGTACTAGCAGGTAAGACCTTCATAACCATCCTCATCATCATGTTTCAGTAGGTCTATCCTGTCTGTGTAGGCAATGGGGTTGGTTGGCCAGAATCTTACTCTGTGTGTGTGTGTGTGTGTGTGTGTGTGTGTGTGTGTGTTCTACAGTAATTAAGGCCCAGTCTATAGATGAATTGAAACAACAGAAGGCTTATGTGAAGTTGCTGAAGAAACAGTGCAAGGAGCTTAAGGAGTTGCGCAGGAAACACATGAGGAAGGTGAATTTGGTTACACACACGCGCGCACTCACACACACACACACACTAGTACACATACTAGTGTCAGCCTAGAAAGAGATTGTTGTCGTTCAGTCAGTCATTAGATATTGTGACTCATCTAAAATGGTACTGTGTGTGTGTGTGTGTGTGTGTGTGTGTGTGTGTGTGTTGCAGGTGTGGTCCGTGAGTAAGGAACAGAGGAGTCGGTGTCACAAGGTGACCTCGGACATTCAGAGGCGTCGCAGTCAAGCTGAAAAGAAGCTGAGAATGAGCATAAAAAAACAGTAAGGGTCTGTTTGTGTGTGTTTGTGTGTGTGTTTGTTCTATTTGTGTATTTATTTATTCATTCCTGTGTGTGTGTGTGTGTGTGTGTGTGTGTGTGTGCAGTGAGCCTGAGGACCCGGTGCGTACGGAGCTGTGTGCTCTGGACGTGGAGCACCAGAAGGCCACGGTGCAGCTGAGAGAGTGGCAGATGCAGGAGCTGCTCATGCTCCGACAGGGCCAGCACCAACTGGAGAGAGAGAAGAAATACACACACCTCAAAGAGGTACGCGCACACACACACACACACACACACACACACACACACACACACACACACACACTCATGCTCCGACAGGGCCAGCACCAACTGGAGAGAGAGAAGAAATACACACACCTCAAAGAGGTACATGTGTGTACACACACACACACACACATATATATACACACGTATACACATGCACATACCAGACAGGTATGTACACACATACATCTCAGACTCATATACACACACACACACACACACACACACACACATTCTCTGTTCACGTCTCTATCCATCTCTGTCACTACCCCTCTTTTGACAAGCCTATACCACACCTTAGAGATGCACACACTAATCTAGGACAAGGCACATACACACATATGCACACACTAATCTAGGACAAGGCTCATACACACATGTTCACACTGCTAGATTTGTTGTGATTTTGACTAAATGTTTTTTTGTGATGTGTTACAGTCTTATCAGAAACTAAAAGGAAAATTGCTAGTGATTGCCAAGTTACACAGCTGAAGAAACTCAAAGACATCTGTGAAAAGTAAGTCTGTGTGTGTGTTCATGATTTTGTCTGTGGATGTCTGTATGTATAAGGGTAGGGGGTGTCTGTGTTTGTGTCAGAAAGATGAACTGTGTGTGTGTGTGTGTGTGTGTGTTTGTGTGTGTGTGTGTGTGTGTGTGTGTGTGTGTGTGTGTGTGTGTGTGTGTGTGTGTGTGTGTGTGTGTGTGTGTGTGTGTGTGTGTGTGTGTGTGTGTTTCTAAACACACACTCTCTAAAGTGATTGATGTCTCCTCTCTCCAGAGAGAAGCGGGAGCTTCAGAAGATCCTGGACAGGAAGAGACAGAACAGCATCATAGAAGCCAAGAAGGGAGACAGAGAGAGGGCCGAGTCGTGAGTCTCTTTCTCTCTCTCTCTCTCTCTCTCTCTCTCTCTCTCTCTCTCTCTTCTTCTCAGTCACATATTTCTTCATTCCCTCGTTCATTGTGGTTTATTTCAATCCCTCTGGGGTCTCCCTGTTGCTCGTCCGTCTCATGAGTCTCTCTCTCTCTCTCTCTCTCTCTCTGCCTCTCTCCATCTACTTCACTGCCTCCCTGTGTTTGTCCAGGGAGTCCAATGAGATCAATAGGAAACACATCCAGGAGTCTGTCCACCTGATCCGCCGAGTGAGTATCCACACACACACACACACACACACACACACACACACACACACACACACACACACACACACACACACACACACACACACACACAGATCAGTCTGGGAAACAACAGCAATTATTAGCAGAGCAAATGTAGACGGAGAGATAGTTAGGTGCTTTAGTCAGAGCCAACTCGTTCCTGACACACTGATAAATGTGTTCCCTCGTTCTCTCACTCACTCTCCTCCTTCCCCACCTGTCTGTTTGTATTTCTTTCTCTCTCTCTGTCCCTCTCTTTCTCTTTCTCTCTCCGTCTGTCTGTTTCTCTCTCTCTGTCTCTCTCTCCATCCCTCTCTCTCTCCCTCTCTCTCTCTCTCTCTCTCTCTAGCTGGAGGAGCAGCAGGTGAAGCGTCAGGACAAACTGAAGCTGGCTCAGGTGGAGGTCTTGAAGAGCATCGAGGCCGATCAACCAGTGGTGAATTACCATCCCTCTCTTTTGTCTTGTTTTATCTCTTCTTTCACCCCTTCTCCCCCTCCCCATCGCTCTCGCCTGTGGCTCTCACCATACTGTGCTGGTAGCCCTTCCAACCATCTCTCTAGTGCCGGCTGTTTTATTCACAACTTTGTCAGTTCAATCCCTTCAATCCCTGGCTCTCCCCTTTCTTCTCCACATGGTGAAGTTCAGAGCATCTTTTTATCCTCAGAGTCAAAACTTTGGCTTTGTTGTCCACACTCCCTCCTGGTTCAGAGTTAGCCCCCCCACCGGAGTACATCAAATAGGTTCCTTTTTGGCTGTAGGACTCAGTTCCCTGAATAAGGGAACCGTTTGGCCTCTAGCTCAGTAATAATAACACACAAACACACGTTGCCCAACAGACAGAGGGTGTGGCGGTACAGAGGTGGCATGAGCTCCGTGTCAGGAGTCTGTCTCGTCCTGAAGCTCTTTTGGATGATCCATACTCCTCTGCTCGTCCTGAAGCTCTTTTGGATGATCCAGACTCCTCTGCTCGTCCTGAAGCTCTTTTGGATGATCCAGACTCCTCTGCTCGTCCTGAAGCTCTTTTGGATGATCTAGACTCCTCTATGGTGGTTCACAGACTGATCCAGGAACAGCTACCACAACTCACCTTACCCCTACTCCATCACCGACACACTATTTTACTGATTGAGCTTCACAGAGTGTTGAAGTGTTGCATTCATCCGCATGCAAAAGCATGCGCCACTTGCACCATGCACCATGCACCTGCTTACAGAACCAGACCATTCCCACTAGCTGAAAGTCTTTAAAGACCTAAAAATCTCTTTCACACAATGATGTGTCTCAAACCCATAAGGACCACTGTTGCAAGCCAGTGTGCCGTGCTGTCATGTGTCCAACTTAAAAAGTTCGTCACTATCATGTTGGTTGTTTGCCAGACTGCTGGCAACCCTGTTAACAGATCTGGTTTTTATTCTGAGCCAGAAGCTTTTTAGCACTCTGAGATTCAGCCGAATATAGAGTGCGCTATAAATTAAATGAATTATTATTATTATTATTATTATAAAGCTGCCAAATTATCCAATTGATCGCCAAATCATGAGCTTAATAGCTAATTATCGAATTGATTGCCAAATCATGAGCTTAATTGCTAAACTATCATCCGTATTGATGGCTTGTCTTGTCTGTAAAACAGTGCATGATATGAGTGCAGTGCTGTCTCTGCTCTCCCCCCTCACAGCACCAGGCCAGGCTGGAGCGGGACCTGGAGGCCGAGCTGCAGCGGCTGCCCGACGAGATCTGCCAGTACCTGCAGGGGGAGCTAGAGAGCAAGGGCCTGTGCAGCGACGCCCTCTTCAGCCCGCTGGCCAATCACAGCAGTCCGAGCTCCAACTGCAGCACGCCCCCTTACCACTCGCCCAGTCACAGCGCGGGGCGCAGCCTGGACAATAGCACCATCTCTCTAGCTGACTCCTCCCTCTCCAACACGCCAGTCATGTCGGAGGCGGAGCTTACACCTGTATAAATAGGCATTAGTCACATCCTTTTTTTTAATTTTTGGGGGAAAAAATCTATTGGATTTTAAACAACCTTCTCATTGATTTATTCTCACTGGATCATGATATACTAATAGTATTACTAAAGGTGGTGTAATTATTACTGTTCTTTTTTTAAGTTAGATTATTTTAAATGGTTGATTTGTTCTCTCTTTGTTTCACTGCATCTTGCCCTGCTTCGCTCCATTGGCTTGAGCGTTCTCCTACCAAAGCTTTTTTTTATTATTATCCAGGCCCTGAAAACAGTGATGAATCCACCTGTCAACATTAGCACCTGTTAGCTTTATCGTCTGTCCATGTCAGCATTCCAGGTGCTTCTTTTCTTTCTCTCCTGTGGATACATGGAGCGGGGCGAGCAATGCGCGAGATTTATTTCTTATAATTTATTTTTTATATCATGTTTTGTGAATGGAGGCGCTTTGACTGTACTGCTTGTGAGAGTCCACCAGGTGGCGGTGTCGTCGCAGTCTCCTGAGCTCCTCGCTTGGCAGTTCAGAGGAGCGTTTGAGTTAGCGTGACGCTAGCGCGGTGAGGTGCTTGTTTACATAGAGTTCAGTGAAGCTACGCTACCAACTCGAGACCCGTTCAGAAGCCTGGACATTGTCTTTTTGTGCCAGTGAGCGCAAAGCCACCAGGTCACTGCTTGCATGGCCTTGTAGTTTTAACTGGATGGTGACATTTTAAAGTGAACCCCCAAATGCGAACAGATGTGTACAGACACATACACACACTCATGTGGGCATACATGTACGTATACATGCACACGTATGCATACTATACAAACTCACATACACACACCAAGACAAGGCAGTTGTGAGTATCTATTGCAAGACTGCCACTGGACAGGATTACAGTGTTTGAGATCCCTCCCTCCAGCAGTGAAATACACACACACACACACACACACACACACACACACACACACACACACACACACACACACACACACACACACACACACACACATTTTTCAGTCCCCTCTCTGTTTTATGGTTTTCTGTTAACCTTTTCAATGATTTCATCCACCTCACTCTCTTTTGGTGTTCTTTCTCTGCTACACCCTCCTCTCCCCATCCCCCTCTATCCTTCCCTCTCCACCTCCATATGTGAGTGGGCTTGTATTGTAATCCAATCTAATCCTGAGGCTGTAATTCCATGTGCAATCGGTGTGTGTGTGTGTGTGTGTGTGTGTGTGTGTGTTGTGAGCCCAGAAGCTTTCACACACTCCACTGTCCAGAAAACTGTCTCGCCCTTTTTATTGTTCACCCCTTAACTTGGGGGTTAAGCCACAGGGGCAATGCAGTGTGTGTGTCTGTGTGTGTGTGTGTGTGTGTGTGTGTGTGTGTGTTGCATGCAAGCTTGGGTTTGTGTGTGTGTGAGTGAGTGTAGTTTGGGCCTGTAATCTTTGTTCTCTGGTGGACAGTTTGCTTGTGATCTATCCAGTGCCTTAAAGTGAGAGCAGGACAGAAGTGTAGTGTCCTGGAGGGAGAGGCTCAACTCTTAACCCCGTTGCGTAATATACCCTCCTCTTGAGGAATCGGACTTGGGCTTTTAAAACAGAGATTTATATTCCATTTTATCCATCCATCCGTCTAAGGATTGTTTTCAGTCTTTTAATGACTGCCGATAAGAGTAGTGTGTTTGGGCTTTTATCTTTCTCTCTGTCTCTCTTTTTAACACGGCTGCCTCCTCTTGTCCTTGGAGCCAAAATTAAAAACACACACAGACACGCAGTGTCTGCAGAGACACACATTCGCGTGCACACACACACACACACACACACACACACTGCCAGCTGGGGACTCTCTCCATGCCCCTGACTCACAGAGGGCAGCTAGTTTCTTTTCTCAGTTGGGGCCAGTCACACACACACACGCAAACACTCGCTGGCACACACACACACACACACACACACACATTAACTCTCACACACACAGGACCAATCTGGGAAACAACAGCAATTATAAGTGGAGATAAAGTAGATGGTACAGCGATAGAGAGGCGCTTTAGTCACACTGCATCAGGCCTAATTGGCCATCATCACCCAAGTGCTCGCTGCTACCACAGCGCTAGGGTGGGTGACTCATGCCTGTGCCCAGAACAGAATACAGCGCTACACCCCCCCCCCCCCCTTCTATTGTGTCCTCAGCATCTCAGCATCTCTGCACACTGATCATGCAGGATGCTTGGAATGATGGCATAAAGGTTTCACCCTAATCTAATTTAGCAGGGGGTTTTAGACCTTAGTGTTCACATCAATCCAGCTGCCAGTCCAGCAGCGGCCTGTGAGAGCAGGGATCGTATGGTATGAAAACAACAGAAACTGTCCAACCACACAAAGAACAAAAACAGGGGGGGAAAAAAAAAATATATATATATACGATTGTGTGCTTACCTTGAACGGGTGTCATTATACTGGGCAGTTTGGAGCAGTTTCCTTCCTGACTTCCGTTGGCTGTCTCAAAAGCATTTTTTTTTTTTTAAAGAAAAGAAAAGAAAAAAAAGGTACAGTACATCGAGCGTAAAAGGTAAAAGGTCTGTCAGCACTCAGGATCCCAGCGGTCCACCCGTGTCTGAGTGGTCCCGGGTCCCTCCCCAGGAGGCGTCCTTAAAGGAGCCAGAGTGAAAAGCTTGCATGGGGCTGCCATGCTGTATGAGGGGGCCTTAGACATAAACACATACTAACTGGATCTGCTTACTGTCAGTTGACATTAACTGAGGGGCTTGTTTAGCATTCGACTCTGAGCAGAGGGCCCGTCAGGGACCATTAGATTCATCCGACTTGAAGAAAAAGTCAGTTATTTATTTATCCCCCCCCCCCCCCTCTCCCTCCTTTTTTGAGTGCGCTGTCCCTTTGCTAATTTTTAATGTGCATATGGTTCGAAAATCTGCAAACTGTGTGGTACGAGTCATGCTCCCTCAGCAAACTTAAAGAAGGCCAAAAGAAGTGGACTTTAAGTGTGTGTGTGTGTGTGTGTGTGTGTGTGTGTGTGTGTGTGTGTGTGTGTGTGTGTCTGCACCCGCACACTTAAAAGATAGAGAAAAGGTTGCTAGGGGTCATTATGTGTAGAAGGGGAAAATGGCGCTCAATAGTGCTGTTGTTTTTGCTTTCATCTGCTCATGTGGCCTGTGGTTGCTCCATTATTTCTCCATGTCTCTGGGAGATGAGATGCTGAGATGCTGAGGTGAGACGAGACATACTGCTCAACACCCACTCCCTCGAGAGGGGCGTTTAGACTAATGAGATTTCCAATGACATGGTTATGCAGATACATAACCACCTTCATCTTCATCATAGTCTGTCTAACCGCATCCACTGCACTATCAATGTTAAACTATTACACTTCAACAACAGTTATTAAAGAGCAAACTCTATTCCACTTTGAGTTCCCAGGTGGCACTTGCACTCCTTCACAGATAGCCCAGTCAGGTCTGCCCTCTGCGCATCTGAATGACCTAGGACTCGTGAAGATCGGCCATGTTAGCTGAGTCTCACGTCCCACGTGCCAGTCACGCAGGCCCATGTGTAGATGACCTGTGACCCATGACCTTAAATGGTGTATAAAAGAGGTGTATATTTGTCATTTTGTCTGTATTTTCATGCTTTAGCAGTTTTGCACAGCCAAAGCAAGAAGAAAGAATTTATTTTTTATTTTTTTCCCAATTTTACCTGTGAAAGACCAGATTTGTAGAAGTGAGTGAGGCCCTCGTCCTCTCACCCAGGGTGGTGGTCTCAAAGGCAGGATAGGGGGCACAACAGTGTTCCACCAAAGTGGACAGATGGCCCTAGAGATGTCTTTGGAAACAATCATATTACATACGTCTACATACTATATACAGCATGTCTATCATATTGCTTGTGTTTAATCTGTGTACTTCTGTATGGATTTACTACTGACTTACGGTACATTTTATAGTTAGTGTACGTATGTGTGAGCGTGTGTGTGTGTGTGTGTGTGTGTGTGAGTGAACCAAAGATATGGTGGTGTTAAGGTATCCCTTGAACTAAAAGCCCTGTGCTGATTGGGCTATTTCCAAACTGCTATCTGCTGCCTGTTTGTTTAAGGTGGACAAACAATGACACATCACCTTACTTTTTGTTTAAAAAAATTGTAACCATTTTACGACCTTTTAAAGTTTTTTTTATTTCATTTATTTTATCTTTTTTATTATTATTTTAAATACATTTGAACAGAATCTGCCTTTTGTTTCAGTCTCCATGGCACTGCAGACTGGATTTTTTTTCCACTTCACGTTGAGATAACGAGACGTTTTTATTCTTTTCGAGAGACAAATGAGTCACTAATGTACATGTTGTGGCCAGGAGGTACTGTGAGGATATAATAGTTTTTCATGTGTTTCTGGCATTTACAGTGGTCAGGTGTGTTTGCGTTGCAGCTTAAGGGATGGAAAGAGCATTAAGTGAAGGTGATATCCTCCCCACACCAAGTCCTCATTAGCCTAACATCATATATGTGTATTTGGAATTATTGTCTGTGTATATTTAATCACTAATAATTAGATAAACAGTATAGGTCCTATCTTCAAAAAAAAACATACCTTTTTACAAAACTACTTAGTGCACTTTTATTTTCCCTGGTGTTTGAGAGGCTTCATTTTTTCTTCCTCGTCTTTTCCAATCTCTTACAGCGAACACCTAGTCCATCTTTAGATTGCTCTTTAAACAAGATGGCTGCCTTTCTTACAACCAATGCTTGACTTACTTTTTTTTTTCTGCCAAGTGAAAAGGGAGCTCAGAGGAGATGTTTGTATCGTTGTAAGTGAGTGATGGAGGTATGGATGCATCTTAATGAAATCTTGACCAAATCTAACCGCGGTGCAAACCAGGCTTTAAGGGATGAGGCCATTACGATAGCATTTAGTCAAGGATAGTTCCCTAAAGGGCTAATGCAGGCTTGTCTCTATATCATAGCTTTAAAACCCACTGCAAAAACACAACTACAAAACTCAGAGGCACTGGTTGCTATCTCTCTCTCTCTCTCTCTCTCTCTCTCTCTCTCTCTCTCTCTCCCTCTGTTTATATTTCTGGTGGTTATTTTTCTGAGGTAGAGGCATTTAACCCTGTTAACACTGTATGTAGAGAAAGTACTGGTCGGCCTCGCTAAAGGGAAAAAAAATGTTCTTCTGGATGTAATTTTTATTGTGCTGATAAATAATATAAACTGTACATTCAATAAATACCGGATTTTTGTCTAGAGCGTTGCTTTGGCTGGTCTTCTGTTGGGGATGATATCCATTCTCAGTTCTAACAGTTTCATATTTCTTTTTATTTAAAAATAATGAATCTTTTGTGCAAATTAAAACACTTTATATATGCATCCTGGGTAATTACGCTCACACTCAAAGAGAGCGCACTGGGCATAATTCATGTAAATGGGCCATTCTCGGAGCATTACGAGCGAAAGACTGATCTCTAGCAAAGTACAAATTTCAGCAAAGCGAAGGTTACATTAAAGACTAGGATGCTTTTAAATCAGTCAAATTAACACTGGAATAGCAAGGGAGCTGTGCCGTCATTACCAGTTAGGTTCTTCAGTTCTTAATGGAAAGTAGCTGGTGAGTCCTATGAAGTAAACATGGGAAATCATCACCATAGATGACAGATACACGCATCCTGTGCCTCCCATCATAACATCGTACACACTGACGCCATTTTGCCTGCTAGAGAACGGGCCGCGTGAAGTTGTGTTATATCTGTATGCATTGATTGTGTTTGTGAAATCTCGTGAGACTCGGGCTTCCATCAGTCCCCACATATTCTCCCCTCTATCGAGAGCACAGTCAGGCTGCCTTCTGACGTCTCCCACAGATTGCATGGGACAGGGCCCAGATGTAAACAGGACTCAGAGGCCAAACCCGTTCGGCCTTGACCCAAGCTATGAATAAACCAAATTAAACAGAAATCACACCTCCATCACGTCCCCAAGGACTGATGCTGAAGGAGGGGATGAGTGGAAAGAGAAGCCCAAGGAGGTCAATGACTCCCCCCTCCACCCAAGGAGAAAACATATCACAATGAAAATGGCATTTTTTTTCTTAAATCCTATCACAGTGTGAGTGTGTGTGTGTGTGTGTGTGTGTGTGTGTGTGTGTGTGTGTGTGTGTGTACAGGTTTATCGTGTCTCTCCTGCATGAGGTGAAGTACATCCCCCACAGTTCCTTACACCACTGCAATGTAATCACCACGGTTACCCTGCCGGCATCAGCGCCCGCCTGTCCCGCCTGTCCCGCCTGCGGGCGCTTCGAAGACACGGAGGGGCTTAAGAGACGACGACAGGGAGCGAACGGAAGAAAGGATTTATCCCTCTATTTTAAACCATCTGGTTTTTGTGCCATAAAAAATGACTCCACAGCCTGCATGGGATATAAAGCCTTTCAACTGCTTAGTTAACTTCCCAAAATAGCAATCGCTTACATCATTAGAATCTGAATGAGATGTCTGCACAATTTGTTTTATCCCCCAACCCCCCCCCACCCGCATCCCTCAACAACCCCTCTTCGCCCCACTTCCAACACCAGACATGTGAAGCTGGGTGCTTAAGAGGGAACACAGACATGAGAGTAGGCCTACCAGTGGAAGGATAAAGGGAATGAGACTGACAGGATGAAAGCAGGTTTTCATCTCTTGTCTTTTTCTTTCCCTCTCCGTCTCTTTCTCATATCCCGCCTCCACCCGTTTTGCTCGTTCAGCAGAGCTGTGACAGCTTCCACTTCAGTCCAGTTTTCTAGACGAGGTAGAGGACATGTCCGGTGCACGCCAATGATACACGCGCACGGGAGGTTATGGATTTGGATGACAACATTTTTGGCACCTCTAGTCTGTCATAGTTGCAATGGTTTCGATTGGATGTTTTTCAGACGAGCCCTCCCAGGATCTGTGATGAACTATGCCATATTCTCTTTGGCTCTGCAATCTCGGAAAAATCTGTGTTTTTTTTCCGGACGCACGTGAGGTGCAGGTGTTCTAAAAAAGGTTACACTTGGAGCCTTAGCAGGGGAACATTTAAGGTCTCCGCAGTGGGGGCACGAGCGACACCGGAACTCTCTAGGGTGTCTCGACTCGAGAGACAGTTTGGCATTACGCAAAACAAAAGAGGTTGAAGGAAGTGTCTCTAAAAGGCTTCTCTAAGAATTATACCACATCATCGTGGAGGGAACGGCCCCACATCTCGCATCACCGGATGACACACTGGCCTTGTCGCATTACTCACATGGACCCTTGCAGCCCTGAAGTGCACCTTAAGGCTCCGCTTCAATGATTTAGTGGTATCATGGGCTACAGCACATTCAACTCTGCGTTTAGTCTTTCCCCCTTCCAGCCCTTGGGTCACCCTTCATGATGACAGTGATCCCATCAGGAGGGCTTTAAAGGTGGGACAAGCCCATTGTTCTCGTCTGACATTTGACCTTTTGGTTTGGTCCTACAGTT
Source organism: Clupea harengus (assembly GCF_900700415.2). Classification (NCBI taxonomy): domain Eukaryota; kingdom Metazoa; phylum Chordata; class Actinopteri; order Clupeiformes; family Clupeidae; genus Clupea; species Clupea harengus. Next base: position 5,923,385 of record NC_045169.1, read on the forward strand.
ATGTACCGCATGGAGTGACCACACGTTTATTCACTCCCTTTATTGTTGGGAAGACTTCCTTCCTTATACAGTTCTTCACTCATTCTTCTCTTATTCTTCTCTCAGTTCTTCTCTCATTCTTGTCTTATTCTTCTCTCAGTTCTTCTCTCATTCTTGTCTTATTCTTCTCTCAGTTCTTCACTCATTCTTCTCTTATTCTTCTCTCAGTTCTTCTCTCATTCTTGTCTTATTCTTCTCTCAGTTCTTCTCTCATTCTTGTCTTATTCTTCTCTCAGTTCTTCACTCATTCTTCTCTTATTCTTCTCTCAGTTCTTCACTCATTCTTCTCTTATTCTTCTCTCAGTTCTTCACTCATTCTTGTCTTATTCTTCTCTCAGTTCTTCACTCATTCTTCTCTTATTCTTCTCTCAGTTCTTCTCTCATTCTTGTCTTATTCTTCTCTCAGTTCTTCTCTCATTCTTGTCTTCCCCTCATTTTCATGTGTTTGCCACAGCGCTCCTTTCCTGCTCTATGCTTCACTCTTCCCCCCAGTGAGTTTGTTGCCTTTCTTTCTTTCCTTCCTCCCTCTCTCTCTCCCTCTCTCTCTTTCTCTTCCCCCCCCCCCCTCCTTTCTATTCCTCCTCCTTTCACTTCCTCGTTCCCCTCCAGTGGTGGTGTGGATGACTGCCGGTCGAGAGGGAATAGGAGCCGTCTGTCTGTCTGTCTGTCTGTCTGTCTGTCTGTCTGTCTGTCTGTCTGTCTCTGTTACGCCTGACTTCCATCAAATCACTTTTAGGAGAAAAAACACCCAACTCTCCCTCTCCCTCTCTCTCTTTCTCTCTCTATCCCTTTCAATCTCTTTCTCTCGCTCTCCCTCTCTCTCTCTCAACCGTCTTTTCATCTAGCTTCCTTTGTCGAGAGTGGATTTATTAAGTGATGTGTTGGTGGGCATTTACACGGCTTGATATTTTCACTGACGAGGACAATAGACTGTGTCTGAAAACATAAAAGCACAGTCAACGTCTCACGTCTCAGTCAACAGAGCAGACAGTGAGGTGGGAGGTGTACCATTGTTAAAGTTTAATTCAGATTTTAAATCAAAGAATAAAAGAAAGGGCATGGTATTTGTAAACAACATAGTGTAACTCCTTTTTCATAGAATATTAGGCCTTTTTTCTTTAAAAAATACTTCAGAACAATAAGGGGATTTTTCTACACCACATTTCATAGTTTGGAATGGGGTTAGAGGTGACATGCAAACAACCGGACACACTCTCTCTCTCTCACACACACACACACACACATACACACACACACACACACACACACACACACACACAAACATTATACATATATAAATGATCAAATGATTAAATGCTTGGAAGCGTAAGCTCTATTGTTTCTACTTGAAAAACATGACACAAACAAAACCAAAAGCTAAAAGCCAATTTTTTTCCATTTGTTTTGATGGAAATTCCCAAAGTTGCGATCAGAGGATAAGAAGTCCCCAGTGAGAAAGCACTTGGCAGCTCCTCCACAGCGAAAGTGACTGAACTCAGGAACTGAGGAAATTAATTGAAAGCCTAATCTGGTGAAAGCGACGGCGAATGAATGGCTAATCTCAAGCATGTTGTGATAAGGGAAGGCCAAGCCAAGCAAACACAAAAGGGAGAAAACGCCGAGATGAGATACACAGTGGCACATAGTCATGCCGCAGGCCACACACACACACACACACACACACACACACACACACACACACACAGACACAGAGAGAGCACAGTGCGCACACATACACAGACACACACACACACACAGAAATAATAGTACAGCACACACACACGCCCACACACACAAACAGCACAGCATATGCACACACACACACACACACACACACACACACACACACACACACACACACAGAGAGAACAGCACAGCATTGGCGCACACCTCATACACAGACAGCACACTTACAGGAGTGGTCTGACTGATAAGGAAGGAAAACGGCTTTCCGCAGCTAAGAGCAACATCCACTCAAACAGGAGTGAGCCTATACCATGGCAGGCAAGCTGACACACTGAATTACTGATATCCTCCCTCTACACACACACACACACAATCAGATACTCTCTCCCATAAGACACACACGCTCATACACACATTAATACACTCTCTCTGCAATACACGCACAAGCTCACATACTCAGCAAGGTCCTAAAAATACCAATGGATTGAATTCATACAATTCGGTCCAGTAAAACACATGACAGTCCACACAAAAGGACAGATTAAGCTGAAGCGGATGTCGATTGAGAATGGTTGTGTGTCTATTCACAGTCCTATGGTTTTATCGCTTGTCTGTGTGTGTGCAGCACCAAACCCTTTTCAAAGCTGCTCCTATCTTACACCAGAGATGATGAGACTGATGCCCACTGGTGTACACTCATATTAGGTTGGAGTGTGTGTGTGTGTGTGTCTGTGTGTGTGTGTGTGTGTGTGTGTGTGTGTGTGTGTGTGTGTGTGTGTTTGTTTGTTTGTTTATAGACATAAGAAGGGCTTAGGTATGTTTGTGGACATGGCAACACAGAGAATGTTACATCACTTAATATTATGAACATGGACAGAATTGTATCTCTATGTTTGTGTCCGTGTTTGTGTGTGTTTTATACCTACAAGGCGATTAAAATTGTGTGTGCGTGTGTGTGTGTGTGTAGGTGTACCTATCTCCAGGCCTTAGTAAAACATCAGTCAGTGTGTGTGTGTGTGTGTGTGTGTGTGTGTGTGTGTGTTGTTTGTGTGCATTGTTTCTGATAGCTGTCAGACACCCAGTCACTGACACCCAGACACTCCAATCTCAGTGATTGGATCAGGCTGTCAGGCACAAAGCCAACTGAGACATCACATTACAGATATATCGACTAGAGCATATACACACACACACACACACACACACACATGAACACAGACACACACACACACACACACAGGCACACACACACTCTCTCTTTGATTTCTGACTTCCTTTATCTCTTGCCCGGTACACAAACATATTAGTGTGAGCTGTTTGCAAGCTGTTGGACACACATATGCACGCACAGTGCAGTCCATTTAATAAATGCCATTCACTTTGCTCTGTCCATTTAATAATAACAGTAATAGTAATGACTGAGGCACCCTCTGAGTCTAAATCCGTACTGATCTCCAGTCATAAATGTAATCCTATGGACTGAAAAGTCCTCACAAGCAGAGGTCCCCTGTGCGCTCACACACACACACACACACGCACGATTATATTGTTTTTACTTCACGAGGACCTCGTCCCAGTGGTAATAATGCACCTGATAAGCCCCCCCCCCCCCTCTCTCTCTCTACGCTTTCACTTGTTCATTCTTTCTCTTATTCCCCAGAGAAAAGGGAGAGATTTTAAAGGAATGTAATTATGAGGGCTCGGAATGTTAGTGATGGCACTCTAATTCATTATGCCGCAGGGGGTATCGCCACAGGTAGTGAGCGCTAAGGAGATTATCTCTGTGACACACACACACACACACACACACACACACACACACACACAAACACAGAAATATGAACATGCCAACTTGAAAACACACACACACAGACTCACAACTATACCCCATACAGACCACCACTACAGTAACACCAGTCACAGACCAAACCGCACAAAGACACCGACACTCGCAGACCGTCTCCTAGCAACAGAAGGGCCTAAAAATACACCATCTACGCATTTACGCTCACCCAAAACAATGGACGTGACTGCCTTTCCTCTTCTTTTTATAGCTACATATTGACACAGTAGGCTATATCTGTCACCGCCCCCTTACTCCTCTCTTATTGTACTTCTCTCCTCAGCGTCGTCCATTTAGTGAGAAGACTCACTTTCTCCATTAAGGGTTTGGTGATGATCCAGGAGGACGAGGGAGAGAAGGAGGAGGAGGAGGAGGAGGAGAGACAAAGAGCTGAGAACAGGCGCTGGTTCTTATTTTACGCAGATGGTTTCTTTACGTGGTACATCTGCATTGGCCTCGACTGAGTGAGGGCGATGGGCTTGACTGGGTCAGAAAGTCCCGACTTGACTTGGATGGTTTCCGAGCAATAGCCGTGGGGATCCTCCATTACCCTGTGTTCTGGGTGCCTTAGTTGGTATTTCATGGTTCAGAAGACTACACTCCCTGAGGAATGTGTGTGATCCCAAAATAAAGATCCAAACGGGCCTCACACACCACTGGCCAGGTTTCCGTTTTAAATTTGGTTGCTACAGAGCAGGAGTCATCATATGGTCTGTTCTGAGTTCTTACCATCTTAGCTTGGGGCCATTCTAAGTTGGAGAACATTAGTCCTCGTTAAATTTAGCCCATATTCAATTGGTCTGATCACACAGGAAATACTGATTTGGGATCAGTGCTAATAATACTGCGAATAAGTCTGGTCTGGAGTGGGCTAACACTGGGATGTGCTCAGCTAAGCAGACACTACTCCAAGATACTGCTGGTATGGATCGTATCACCTAAAATTCCCTCGGGATTAATAAAGTATCCATCCATCTATCTATCCATCTAGTTTGAATATGATTCATTCTGGCACAGGCTGGACTGAAACCAGTTTGAACTGGATTAACAAAGGTATACTTTGGAGCAGTTCTGGTAAAGATTAGGTAAACACTGGGTTAGACTGGGCCAATTGTTTTTAGTGTAAGGTTTATAGTGCTTACGGTTAATACGGTACAAACTCAGGGTTTGTATTAGGGTGGTAACAGGGTTGGGACCAGTTCAGCTTTCAAATTGACCATGCCAACTACTAGGGGTGGATGTATGCTCTTATTCAGGTCTTATACACTGAAATAAATACTGACAACACAAATACCTCTACCACACAGCATGGTAGGCAAATATCTATAAAAGCAGAACAGACAAGAAATAATTAAAAATACAAAATAAAATAATCAACAATACCATTTGATGATTATGACAGATTTTCAGTCCGTCCATATAAGAACAATTTTTTTAACACAATGAGACATGCACGCATGAAGTCCATAGTTCTAAAGGTCTAACTGTCTAACTGTCCTAGGTAAAAGTCACGTTCCTCTGTCACAGCTTAGGTGATGTTTTCACGTGTGAGGTTTTTTATACACTGTCTTCACACCGACGGAATTATTTCTTGGTGACCAAGTATACTTGCTAACGCTAAAGTCAAGCTACAGTACCTATCAGTGGAGGAAACACAATGCTCTTCTGCATTTCTTACACGGTTCTCCTCCGTTCTGAGTAGTTCGAAAATTCTTTTAGCTTTCCAACTAATTTCATTCTTCATACACATATAAAGTCGTTAAATCAACATACACTGGCATTCATGATCTTGCATGGTTCCTTGGCTTCATCCAACGCATTCCTTTTCCTGGGCTTGACATCACATAAACACACAAATCCTCTTGTATTGATATTACAACCATGCAAAGCATTCTGCCACTTTTACTAGCTTGCTAGCTTTACTAGCCTCTCACCTCATTCTTTCGTTATTTCCAGAGTTCCATCTAGTTCTGTAAACATGCGGTAACCTCTCTCACACACAAACACAAAAATGATCCAACGTTTCTCGTCTTGCCTCCCGCTCTCCACGTTTTCGGGGATATTCGCGCTTCATTTCATTCCAAATAAAAAAAAAATATTACAATTTCACGACAACATCACTGACAAGTTACACAGAAGAAAATGGAGTAGAAAACTGGGAAGAGTCTTCACATGGAGACGTGGGGACATGGGGACATTGAGTCTTCACATGGAGACGTGGGGGACATTGAGCCTTCAGTCTAGGAGCAATGGCAGGCCAATGGAGGAGACGCTTATACTCCTACTGGTTAAGACAAAGTGAGGACGACGTTACACCTTACAGTACAGTGGTGGTAAGGCAGAGTCACTGTGGAGTGGGACACATAGCTTCATACTGCATTCGAAAAGGAGGCGGAGGGGAAGAAAGGGGGAGGGGAAAGAGAGAGAAAAAGGGCTGAGGAAACCGAAGGAAAGCACAGAGACGAGGAACCAGAGACAATTCAAAGGACACGGGAAACAGTTGGGTCTGTTTGTAGGTTGGCAGAGAGTAAATCCAAGTTTGCTCTTCTTTGTAGGTCTATCATTCACACCTCCATTCTCTTTCTTTCTCTTCCCAAACACGCCATTTTGTCACGAAATTGTTCATTTTTACCCTCCCCAGTCATTTTCTTTCTCATTCTCTTTTCCCTACCCAATCTCTTTCACTTCATAAAACTCTGTATCTCTTCATTTTGCACCTTCTTTTTCTTCCCCAACTCTCCCCCCCCTCCGTCTCTCGTTCTCCCTCCATCCCTCCCTCTCTCTATCTCTCTCTCTCTCTCTCAGAAGCCGGGGATGTGGCAGTAGGCCTCCAGCGAGGTCAGCAGGATGTAGATGAGCCACAGGCTGAAGAAGAGCGCTGACGTGAACAGCTTGCAAGTCCGCGGGCCGCCCAGCTCTCCCCCGGCCACCGATGCGCGCCGGCGGTACAGGAGCACGCTGACGCCGACGACGGCCAGCGTGGTGAACAGCGACACGGAGAAGGCCAGCGAGCCCGGCGGGACGTTGAAGGTCTGGCCCTTCAGGCGCCAGTGCACGGCAGCGATGGTCCACGCCACACCGATGCCCAAGAAGACATTGACGGCGTTGCTGCCCGTCACGTTGCCAATGGAGGCGTCGGCGTACTGGTCCTGAATGGCCGCCACCTTGCTGGCAAAGGTGTCTGGGGAAGGGGAGGGGGGCGGGGGGGGGGGGGGGGTAGAGAAGGAGCGAGAGAGAGGATAAGAGAACAGTTGAATGACCACAAGGCTTACATCCTCAAATTAAACAACATGGCAGGAAGTATACAAAGTTAATCTGTCACACTCCTACACTTTAAAAAAAACATTTGCCCATCCTCTGGTACTTCACACAACAATCCTACCATCTCCCATCATCAGACCAACCCATAACAGAGAAGGGGGGGTGGGGTACAGAGAAAGAGGGAGAGGGAGAGGGAGAAGGAGATAGCACAGCATCAAACAAAAGCATTGCAATCCATATTGTGGCTGTACTCCCACTCAAATCCCAGGTGTTTCCTCGGATACCGCCTCCCTCTGGCTCATTTCACTGGCTCTGAGAGATCGGAAAACTATTCCCATTCGTTCTCATCAAGCAGATTTTCCAGACCAGAGCGCTTACAGTGTCTAATAAATTGAGGGTGAGAAGAAATGTAGACTGACACAGAAAATCTGCAATTCATCATATTACAAATGACAGAACTAAACTTCTCTGGTCAGGCATTAGATTATGTCCAATCTGCTCTTGTTCTTGTTCATCGAGTGTGGTTGGGAGTTTTTTAAAGCCAGAAGTATTTTATATCTGCTAACACAGAGAAAGCACTGATATGTGACAGTCTACAGCAATGCCTGATACACTAAATAATACGCTGTTCTAAATAATAACACACTAAATACATTCTAAATAATACACAATTCATGGTACATTAAGTTTAGAGGAAGTGCAATGGATATTACAGTAAGAATCATTTTGTGAGGTAGACCTGTTCCTTCCTCTGCATACTTTAAAGTATTAAAACTGGCTCTCCATCAGAGTAAATTCCGGAAAACAGACAGACACAGGCAAATTGAATGGCAGGTAACTGTAGAGTGGGGAAGGTAGAGAAATGCCAAGAAAGAATTGAAAGCTAATGTCCAGGGCTAGGTGGGGTGACAGGAGCACCAGAGAGAACCAATAAGAAAGAGAGGATGAGGAAAAGCACAAGGAGATTAGAGAGAGAGAGAGAAAGCTGCAGGGAGCAGGTGAGAACAAGGAGATGAGAGCGGAGGAGAAAATGAAAAAGATTTAAACAAGAAAACACAGCCCTCAGGTACAACATCAAACACACATTGTGTGTACACACACACACACACACACACACACACACACACACGAGCCTGCCAACAAATGAGTGCCCTGGAGCTCCAATATACCACATACTCTCTCATTCTGTCACCCATCTACCCACACACACACACACACACACACGCCACCCACACACACACCACATACACACACAAATCCAGATAACCTAGAAAGACACCTGGGCTCGATCTTCTCGAGTTCTTTTAAACACATTTAAATATAGCCTCCACGCTTGCATACACACAGCGTGAGGTTGACAAACACCCTGAATGTATGGCTGGATACAACTCCCCTACAACCTTATAGCGACTATTCCACAACGTTTACAGTACAGCTGCCTCCGCCGTGCCAACTGGAGCCCCTCTTCATGGCATCTCCAAAATCTTAAATCAGCCACTTACACCTCCCCCCGTCACCTCTCGGGGGAGGAACATGCTCAACTGGGGTAGTTTGTGGCAAGGAGGTATTTATCTTGGCAGCATCCAGCATGTCATAGGATAATGGAAAAGAGAAACCATCCATCCCCCCTACAGCAGCTGGGGGGCTAAACTACGGTGGCCCGCCTGGACCACACTCATAGTTTCAGAGGGGGCTGAAATCATAGGCTATGATGATGAGGTTGATTTCATAGGGTACCTACAGGGGTCTCGTCTAAACATACTATAGTGAGTATGCCATGGTATGGTGGCTCAGGTGGGACACATTTCATGTATTCCAACGGGCCGGAATCCTACCGGGAACGGAGGTGCCCAGGGCCACGAACACCACGGCGGTGACGGTATCCTTGAGGCCGATGGTGCAGCCGAAGTGGCAGGCCAGGTCACCGGTCACGGCCGTGAGCATGCCGATGAGAGAGATGGAGACGATGAAACAGGCCCAGCCGTTCCAGTACTCGGTGGGCGGCACGAAGGCGAACAGAACCTTCCAGAAGACGGTGAGGAAGTGCATGATGTAGTCGAAGCAGGACGGCAGGCGCTCCTCTCCGCTCTCTTCCTCATCATCCTCCCCTGCAGATGAAGGAGGTGCAGGTTCACGAACAGAGTTATTAAAGAGTGAACACCCAGCTGGAGCCCAAGAGCAATCCAGACTTACTAGATCATTTTACTGAAAGCAGCACCACCATACTTTCATACTTTCTGACCAAGCAAATGAATAGAAATTACATTTTTGCTTCTTGTGCTCCATAATTGTCTACACAGAATAATCTCCAGCAACTGTAAACTATTAGAGCTATGATACTATGTAACACTCCTGTAATATACAATTACACTATGTAGTACTATATAATGCTACTATTATATACTGTAAACTATTCAGTTAGGGTGATAGTTGAGTTATTTAGTGGTCTTT
>NC_045169.1:5937664-5945164 GCF_900700415.2 Clupea harengus
GTGGAAAAAACGAGACACAAAAGGAGGTCGGTGTGTGTGTATGTGTGTGTGTGTGTGTGTGACTATGTAAATCAGACAGAAAGGCAGGTGTGCATAAGTGTGTGTCCAGCTTGTAATGATGTGCTGCAGAGGTGCCTAGTCTGACTCTTGTGGACTGAATGACTAAGTGATTGTCCGAGGGTCTAGGTGTTCCACCCATCACTCATAAGGAGTAGGATACCTGCACCAATCTCAAAATCATTTCAGTGGCAGAGCTCTATATTGGACACAGATTACTTTTGATTTCACACACACACACACACACACACACACACACACACACACACACACACACACACACACACACACACACACACACACACACACACACACACACACACACACACACACACACACACACACACTTGCATGTGGCTTATCTAGGGTAAACCCCTAATACCACAAAAGCATCGCTTTATCAGTGGATCATTTTATCAGTCATTTCCATCAGACGGTGCTCTCTGGGGCTTCACCCCCGTTACCTTTCGCTCCTCTCACTCGGGGGGAACATTTGCATATCTGCTCAGAGAGTCCAGCCAGGCAATGCAAACATCTGTCTCTTCTGTTCAAAACAACAGCCACGCGCCTTCCTCACTGAGCAGCGAGGGATCTCTACCGCCTACCGAGCCCAGCCAGATGGAACCATGCTTCTCAGAAACAGGACACTCATCAATGCATTCATCACTCCAAGGAACATATACTTTCTGTGTATAGTTTCTACTTGTGAACTTGTTTAATATACTGTTACTTTCCTCTGAGGCTGACTCCTCCTGCAATGGCTGCCGCCTCCCCCCCCACCTGATTTGACTTGATTGACATTGGCTTATTGAGTGCACTGCATCCTGTACTCACCTGTAGGTGACTTCTGATAAGCTACATCTGGCACCACTGCTTTTGTCTACCACTGACCAACTGAGAAGATGTGCTGACATCGAAACATTAGTCGATATTATTTGCACCTACAATTAAGGCATTATCAGTCCGTCTACTCCAGTGACTTCTCCTGTTCTGCTGCAACTTCATCATTCTCACACATAGACACACATACACATACCTCACATATATAAGATCTGACATCTAGGTACACCATCTCTCTCCTCTCTCTCTCTCTCTCATGCTATTTCTATCAGTCTATTTCAGAAAGTGACAGGATGAAAGATTTGCTGTGGTTTCATGTTATTTATGACGTCCCCCTCCACTGCTCTCCATCAACCTCATCACTCCATCTCATCTTTCCTTCCTCCTCCACTCCCTCGCTCATCCTCTTCTTTCTTCTCTCTGTGACCCTCATCATTCACTCTCTTTCCATTTCCTGTCCATCAGTTCTTCCTCCATCTTCCTCCTTCCTCCAGCCACCTCTCTACCCCTCCCTTCTCCCTCTCTCTCTATCCCTCCCTTCTCTCTCTCTCTCTCTCTACCTCCCTCCATTACGTTTATTGGGTTTCTTCCTTGTTTTCTTGAGTTGGGTCCAGCAGCTCAATTAAGATGTTGTCTGCCACGTACTTTATCTGCCATGGCCAACGTTTAGAACACACATCAACAAGAGTCAGCTCGCCCTCCAGGCACACCCGCACACACACGCACACACACACACACACACACACACACACACACACTCCGCCACAGTTGCCCGCACACACACGCACACACACACACACACACACACACACACACACACACACACACACACACACACCATATACCTGCTGAATGTAGAAAGACAGATACTCACACATTCACACACAGTCACCTACACACACACAGTTAGCCTGTTTTCATGTGGAAAATACACTCATGCACATATATAATGTACTCCCTATACGTGGATACTAGGGGTCGATCAGTTATCTGGTCGTGAGATAATCAGGGCCGATATTTGCAAATTTTGATATGCCATCTGTATATTTTTATCAAAATTCCCGACGAATGAATCTCAATACATCTTCTCTGTTAGAAAACATGCTACTGGCATGGCTAACATTCTTTTCACAAAATTCCCTCATTGTCAGACAAAGTTATCTGACCTTGAAAATCAAACATAATAAGCAAGCTTGAGATATAAAAGTAATAAGCACTTCTAATAAGGACTGGTACACTTATGCGGTTAAATTGCAACAGTTAGATACTACATATTTAACAGATATAAAACATTCAAAGAAATGTACCCTAAAGCACTGTCATTCTGAATTACAGCTGCCATTAAAGCAGCCATTTACAAAATTAAACTTCAGCTTGCTTGCGGTTGCATTTTATGTCAGAATAACAAAGCTGCGAAGCTGAAAATACCCACATTTGCTAAATTGTCCGGCTTTGATGTTTCTTCATTTGGCCTCATCATTATCATGGAAGTTAAGTTATTAAAATAAAAACATTTACAGCACACAGTGTGCACTTCACAGTATTTTTGCTAACTTTATCACAGTCCTTCCACACGCTACCCTACTTTTGTATGAGCTGACTATTTTCCACACAAATGACTAATAAGCTTTAGAAAAAGCGTGGATGCACATCCTAGTTTTACGGTTTAATATTTCATGCTTCGTGATGAAAATGCAACCTAAATGATGTACAAATCGCTTATTTTCTTACGCAATAATTTCCATGGTTTGTCCGATAATTGAATGCTTTTGATATATGGCGATAGGCATCTGTTGCATAGCCAAAATACGATAACCCTGGTGAAATGTTCCCACATCATCAATATTAGCCCACTTTTAGAAGGCGTTATCATTTTAAATGCAACTTGCCAATGCAAACGCTCAAAATAATGTCCATGGTTTGTCCGATAATTGAATGCTTTTGATATATGGCGATAGGCATCTGTTGCATAGCCAAAATACGATAACCCTGGTGAAATGTTCCCACATCATCAATATTAGCCCACTTTTAGAAGGCGTTATCATTTTAAATGCAACTTGCCAATGCAAACGCTCAAAATAATGTTCTTATCTTACTGCCCTTTTCTCAAACCTTTACAGATGGATTCACAGAAGAGATAAGCAAATGCAGTGCATTCAAAGAGTTTTTTCAGTTTTCATCCTGTTTTTGTCACAGATTATCATTATCGTATCGGTCCCGAAATGACCATATCAGTCGACCCCTCGTGGATACACGCACACGCACACACACACACACACACACACACACACACACACACACACACACACACACTCATCCAACAACCCAGCTACAACAAAGCACCAGGAAGATGTGTATCTGTAGGGAGGCTTTAAGGGAGAGCTTATGTAGAGCAGGAAGAGCAGAAAAGAAGAGAGAGTTGAGAAGGAAAAAACAGTCAGAAACACACACACACACACTCAAACACACACACTCACACACACACTCAAACACACACTCTCACACACACACACACACACACACACACACACACACACACACACACACACACATTCTGGATGCATCAGAAAGTCAGCTCCCAGAAGAAGTACAGGAGCTCCAGGCCCCCTGATCCCTGAGCTTTGCCTCATCAGAGAGGTCATGCTGAGGTTAGACACCCCAAACAATCAAAAACAAACACATCACAGCACAGCATCAATCATAACACCAACACACTGCTCCACAGTAACACGCCAGGCTGATGGGGTTGACAAGCCAAACAGAAGCTCATTTAGCTGATGATGAAGGGGGGAGGAAAGAGATGAAAGAAGAGAGAGAAAGAGAGACAGGATTGAGGAGGAGAGGAGAGGAGTGGCCATGGAGGAGCGCCCGCGACAAACACTGAGAGAGGAGAGGTTGGCAACCGAGGTCAGAGACGGAATGAGTAATGGAGCAAAAAGAACCACAAAAAAAAAGAGAAGAAAGGAGAAATACAACAGAGGGATAGAAGCTGCAACTTCCACGGCCAGCACAATCAGCCACCCACAGTCTTAATTAAACAGTTCTCCGACGGTTCTTCATGAGGCTAGATGTTCTAAATAGAACCTTTGGAAGTTGGGTTAGGGTATACACATCCAAAACACTATGGGAGGGTAGGTGCACACTCAAAGTGGGGAACAAAGGAACAAGGTAAACAGCCGACTCACTTTGGAGATTCAAATGTGTTCCGCTCCTTACCTTGTTCCTTAACAGAACCTTTCCCATAAGAAGACAACGTCACTGGCAAAAAAAAAAAGTGGGTCTTAAAAAGGTTCTTCAAGAACTGCTAGCCAAACACATCTAAAAGGTGTCTTTAAAAAAAACTCTTTACAATGTCAATGTTCACGACATTCACGATAGCTTTTATGAACTCCTCGTTTCGGAGTGGCGTTTCAACCCGACCTTCCCTCAGCTGAGAAAGAGAACATCAAACGCCTTGAGAGTCTTTAAACAGGTCTTACAGTGGCACCCAGCGAAACTCTCTCTCGCTCTCTCTCATTTTCCTAAGTGTCTCTGCTTGCAGGGAAGGCCACTTTTATAAGTCACCTCTCCGAGTGGCACATTAAATCACCACCCGCGCCATTGTTTAAGATTCAAAGCGGCCTCTAAGTAACCAGTCGAAGAGTTACAACAGCCATATAGAAAATTAGCTTTTTCTGCTAATGCATTTGAGAGAATGAGAAGCCGACTTTTATTTGGAGATGGAGGGAGACAAACAAAGAGAAGGGGAGAAAAAGGAGGAGAAGAAAGAGTGAAATCACATTAAAGGACGTCACTCTCATCGGGGGGGGAAGAAGGGGTGGTGCTGTGAATCAGACGGCAGCAGATGAAGAGACGTTTCCCACCTCCTTCTCTCACTATTCCTCTGTCTGTCTGTCGAGACTTAACACGAATTATTCGAATTAACAGCTATGTGATGTGATATGTAGGCGATTAGATGACACCATCCTACTCGCATATAACTGCACACAGACACACACACACACACACACACACACACACACACACACACATACACACACACACACACACACAAGCACATCATCTGCGGTCACCGATTTCTAGATTAGTGATACAAGGTCTTGTTGAGCAATGTTTCTGATTGTCTCCCCTCCCCTTCTATCACAAGTGCTCGCTCTAAAGGGGTTCAGGTCCTGGGCTCTGTAAAGCGCCTAGAGACAATTTTATTGCTTTGGCGCTATATAAATAAAATTGAATTAAATTGAATTGAATTAATATATGGCTCTGCCAATGAGTTCTAATTAGTTGAATGGGCCATTCCAACTTTCAGAGGTCTGATATTTGTTTATAATGACAGCTGAAAATGAATATTGACCGCTGACACTGGCAATGTGGTTTTGTGCTTATGATTCACATCTGTCAGATATTTCCGCAAGATATTCCGCGAGATATTCTCAAAGGGGATTCCAATCTCCGGGTGAAAACACGTAACAGCCATGGGGTCTCCAAGGGGAGACCAGAACCTGTTCTGTTTGAATGGAGTCCTAAGAGAGAAGTGGCTCAGTACCCTAAAACAATCCCTATTTTGTGAGAATTAAACTCTGTGATGATTTTTACACATCGTATCCGCAGCCTAGCCAAGTATGACGCCCTCTGCTGAGATCGAAAACGAAAGAATGATCGTTCTGTGAGACAACTGACAGTTGGAGGTGTTGCGACAGACAGAACCTATTGGCGACTCTACACTGTCATGTATTGCATATGCACAAAAATAAACATACTGCAATTAAGTATCAGTTCTGACATCAAACAACCTAGCTAGCTATTAAGTATTTGCTTACTTCTTATCCATCTGTGGTAGTCCAGGTTTGAAAGAACAATAACCACAAAGTACAAAAATGGGTGGAAATAATGACAATCAATTCAACACAGTTAAAAAATGGTACTGTCCTGAAGGGAATTCTTTTTCAAGAATGACCGGCGTACTATAGATTATTCTTCACTCAATTTATCCGTCTTGATCTTAATTGCAGTTCATATGGAGGATAATGTCCCTCATCTCTATGTAATAACCACAATCATGAGATCAAGGGCGACAGCCTGTCACAGAGAGGAGGGGGGTAAAGGATGAGTGGAAACTACAGAAGGCAAACCAAAGTAAGTGGTTGGCATGGCAACAGGTACAGTAATCGTTGAGTGTTAACATATGCCTGTGTCAATGTTAGACGCAGAGGAGCACACACACACACACACACACACTCACGCAGAAAGTAATTCACACACTCTAACAGTCACACACACATCTGTCGTAAACCCTTGTGCCTTAGTGACTATGACATCATACAGTGACATCTGGCAAGATATACACAGCACAAAAATGGACTGGGCAGAACCTTGACCTGAAGGGTCACTCAGCATATGCACACGCACACACACACACACACACAGTCACTCACACACACACTCACTTAAAACCTGCCTGCGGATTATAGTTGCAAGCACTTTGAGGTGATTACCTCAGGGGCTACACGCAAACACGTATGAAGCAAAGCATCGCACACATCTGTAATCCTGCCAGATGTAATCCACGTAGAGCTACAATGTCCAGAGTGCTCCTGTCCAACTCACAGATGTCACCATCTTAAAGCTAGAAGACAAAGTACCTCTCCTCTACACGCCGACGTAGAACTAGGACACAGAGCTAGAACAACCAGAGGTAGAGCCACCAGAGCGTGTCGGTGCTAAACAGGCTCGATCTCAGAGCTAGAACAACCAGAGGTAGAGCCACCAGAGCGTGTCGGTGCTAAACAGGCTCGATCACAGAGCTAGAACAATCAAAACTCTTTTGTTTCCGACATACAGCCATATTTGTGCAAAGCAAAGTCAAAGCACGCAGTTTTTCGGCAGGTGTCTTTCATTGCACTGAGCTTTTGGTCTGAGCTTTCACTGTTTTGTTTGTTTGTTTGTTTGTTTGTGTTAGAGCGTCTGTTCAGAACAGCCTACGCTGAAAGTGCGAATGCATCCCCTCTACTTACATTATTTGTAAAGGCATCATTTTGAAAAAGTACACTACGGCACAGCCTCTCTTTAGTGACTCAACAAGTACACGAGGACTAGAAGCTCACACGTCATGTGCGTGACTCCCAGAAGAACAGAAGAACAGCTGCGACCATGTAAACGTTCGATGTGCCGTGCATTGCTGTGGATACAAACAATAAGAGCAACTGCATTTAAACCTGGCATCACCAGTGCGTGTCAAACACTGCGTATGACCACAGGAGTGCGACCATCATAAGCAATGTTCTCATATGAAGCAAGGGTCTGGTATGACGCAGCTGCAACCAATGTGACCTGCACAGTAAATATGTAATCCCTAATCCATGGTGTGAGTCGGGGTCAGTGCATTGTAGAAATGGCTGATCTCCAGTATGTTACGCAATTTCCAGATTATATCTTATTTATGTCCGGTTTTACTGTTAGTTCCTGTGGATTGGATGGATGGATGGATGGATGGATGGATGGATAGATGGATGGATGGATGGATGGATGGATGGATGGATGGATGGATGGATAGATAGATAGATAGATAGATAGATAGATAGATAGATGGATAGATAGATAGAT
>NC_045169.1:5965164-5970164 GCF_900700415.2 Clupea harengus
TAGTATGTTGGTTAGAACTGGAAATACATATACTGATGCAACACAGTATTTGTTTTCACTTCCATACTTTTAATTCTATTTTAATTCTATTCATTCTATTCCCAGTGCTGCCAGTGTTAGCCAGACACATTTCTGAGTGCTGGGAATGGTTGTAAGAGTGACACCACCGACCCCAATCCCAACCACCTGTCTGTCTTACTCACATGGTCTCGTCGTTCTGGAACTCCAGCTTGCCGCTGGCCTCCTCGTAGTCGTCGCCCCCCTTGGCGGTGCCGTCCAGCGTGCGGTAGGGCACGCTCACCAGGCCGCGGGCGCCGGACGTGCGCATCACCTTCACCTGCATGGTGCCCACGCTCTCGCTGACGCGCAGCGCGTCGGTCTCGAACGTGAAGATGCCGGCGTGGTCGTCGTCGTAGATGGTGACGGTGGCCGTGTGCGCCTCGCCCAGCGTCGCCTGGTAGGCGGACGAGCCGGGCATCTCCGGGGCGACCGGGTGCCCGTCGGCCCAGCCCACGATGCGCGGGTTGCTCAGGCGCACGTAGAAGTACTCGTCCTCCTCGAAGATGTCGTCGTCGATGATGCCCACCGTCACCTCCTTGAGCGTCTCGCCGGCCTTGAACAGCAGCGTGCCCTCGGCAAACTCGTAGTCCGAGCCGGCGTTGGCCGTGCCGTCCTCGGTGCGGTAGTCGACCTGAGGGCGAGGGAAAGCAACACAACAGACACTCACTGAAGATTGGCACACATTTAGACAATAGCAGACGCTAACGCTAAGGGAGAGACTATGGTCTGTGGCCTCATACTGCACCACACACCAACCCTTGTTGTCACCCTTGGGTCATAATTCAAAATGCATATTTTTAAGGTAAGAGAAAAGACTCACACACACAAGGACACACTGATAATGTTTTAAACTGAAAGAAACATTGACTGAAAAAGAACTTACGTGAAAAGGACAAAAAAAGACACATATTTCGGCACAGCATATTTTGAAATTAGGAAGAGTATGTGAGTATGAAAATAAAACAAGTCGGTGAGATTCTACTAAAGGTGTGCTACAGTGGAGCAGAACAATGCTGTATAGAGACAAAAATATGATTTATTGCTTTCTAATTCTTTCCTCTCGACACACACACCACCCATCTCTTCCTCTCCACACACACACACACCACCTATCTCCTCTGCCCCACCCCTCTCTTCCTCTCCTCCTCTTCCTCCTCCTCCTCCTCCTCCTCAGCATGCACGCTGCATCTGCCCTGACTCTTCCTAATTTAGAAAAGGACACAGACGGGGCTAAGCTTGTTGACACTGGGGCACCAACCTTGTCTGCCCTCCCCCACCCCCCCCACACGCCCTACCCCCCACCTTGTTGGTACCCTTTTCCTCTCCTCTCCCCCCACCTCTCCTCTCCTCTCCTCTCCTCTCGCTCTCCTCCTGCACCTGCACTGTGCTCCCCGTGTCACAGCTAAATTTGGCTTCAGCTGTCTCCTCCCCTCCTCTCCTCTCCTCTCCTCCACAGTCCCTTACCCCCATTGTACATCCTGTGCTTCCACAGTGACTGGTTTGATTGGTTCTCTACTCCCTCTCTTCTCCCTCTCTTCTCCTCTCACATCACTTCTTTCCTCCTCTCCTCCCCACTCCTCTATGTTCACCGTTCATCAAGCATCTCTCTTCTATGTCTGTCTTCACTTGTCTCTCCACTCCTCTTTCCCCCCTCCTCTCTCTTCTCTTCTCTTCTCCTTTCCCCTGATGCCCTTCTCTTTCCTCCACTCCTCCACTCCGCCCTTCCTCCCCCCCGCTCTCTCGTACCTTCACGGTGCAGCCGGCGTCCCCGCCGCGCCGGGCCACGGTGAGCTTGAGCGAGCCGCAGTTCTCGAAGCACTGGTAGAGCACGGGCTGGAAGTCCAGGCGCGTGGTGAAGGGGTCGTCCTCCTGCTCCTGCTGCTCGTTGCTGCTCACCACCTTGCGGGCCTGGTCGGCCGCGTGCTTCTTCAGGATGTTGCCCGCCCCGATCATCATGCGCGTGGCCTGGATGCGGTAGAAGGCCCGGCTCTTCTGCTGCTGAACCAGCACCTGAGGGAGGCAGAGGGTGGTTAAATCACATGATGCTACAGTGAGGGATATGTGATTAGCCATATGATGCTACAGTGAGGGATATGTGATTAGCCATATGATGCTACAGTGAGGGATATGTGATTAGCCATATGATGCTACAGTGAGGGATATGTGATTAGCCATATGATGCTACAGTGAGGGATATGTGATTAGCCATATGATGCTACAGTGAGGGATATGTGATTAGCCATATGATGCTACAGTGAGGGATATGTGATTAGCCATATGATGCTACAGTGAGGGATATGGGATTAGCCATATGATGCTACAGTGAGGGATATGTGATTAGCCATATGATGCTACAGTGAGGGATATGTGATTAGCCATATGATGCTACAGTGAGGGATATGGGATTAGCGTTCTCTCTTCACTGAAGTTGTCTACACATGTGTATCTAAGTGAACATAACGACCAGGTCAATGCAGTGACGTCAGTATCTGACAGCTAGCCCGCTCTATGAGTCACTAGCGGAGCTTCAATGGGTGCCAAGCCCCGTGGCTAGCAATAATACATTCTGCAGTCAGCCAGTGGCACAAGATTCAATTCTATTAATTTAATCCTAGGGTCCTGGTCCTTTGTGTGCCTCTGTCTGTCTGTCTGTCTGTGTGTTTGTGTGTTTGTGTGTGTGTGTGTGTGTGTGTGTGTGTGTGTGTGTGTGTGTGTGTGTGTGTGTGTGTGTGCGAGAGTGAGAGAGAGCTGCGTGGGGCGCATTTGTGGTGGGCTCAGCACTCTTTTACTCTTTCAGCACTGGACAGTTCCCATCAAATAGGGCAGGCAAAGAAGCAGGCGGCCATGAGCCAATCAATCTCCCACTGGGTCTGACCCAGCATGACAGCTCTGTGGGCACAGGGTTGCTGAACCTCTCAGCTCTTTGCTCACACAGGCCCTGCCCTACCTATAAGGCCACTGAATGAGAACACAGGACTGTCCTTTGTCCTATGGTTCTGACTGGTTGTTTTATCGATTATAGGGTTTTGTTTCACCGATCAAGTTCATAGATGGCTCAACGCTAATTAGTGTTAATTAAGAGAGTTTAGTGAAATGAATGCCATATATATTTTCACTTGTTGCTTTGTTTGCTGGTGTGCTGTCCATTGTGTGCATTCAAGAAAGTAAGTAAATCACTGGTTTTTCAATTCTTTCGGTAAAGCTAGCAGCAGTAAAATGCAGAATCAGGTGAATCCATGTTTAAATCTGACATAAATGGTGTGAAAGCTCTCCCAAATGCTCAAATAAGGCAAAACTATTTTTTTTCTTCCTGTTGACTTGCTCACTGAACATGCACCAGATTTATCAATGTGGCTATTTCTATGGTAACAGTGAAAATAAACAGAACATTAGTGAGGCGAAATGTGATTCACTATTTATAATGCAGGGCAGGACTTACAAATTACAAATCCACCATGTTTTTATTGTCCCATTAATTTCCCCGGCAGTGATTCGTGTCCTCCCTTATAACGTCTCTGGTAAACCTCACTCCCCGTCACCTTCATAGACATGCTGGCGACAGATGCTAGCACCCATAGCCTCCTTGCTAGCACGCCTGCCTCCAATGCCCGAGGTTGCGAGTTCGAGGGACTGTGCTTGTCTACACAACGCAGACTACATGTGCATGCCTAACTGAAGATAATGACCATGTGAATGGCAGTACCTGATAGTTGGCCATCTCTATTAGCTGCTCCATGTCCTTGTCGGGGTGCCTTTGTTTGAGCTCCTTGAGCCCGCGCGCCATATCTCTCCGCGCCTCGTCTTCCTGGTCACGCATGCCCTCCTCGCCGCCGCCGCCGCCGCCGGTCACCAACATGCCATCCAGGTGCGAGTTCATGCCGTCCAACTCCAGCATGTCCATCTTGGTAAAGCCCGTCTCCTTCATCATAATGTCGTCACCGCCCTCCGTCTCCACCACAATGCCATGGCTCTTGTCGGCACGGTAACGCTTGCGCACGTACTTGTAGAAGAGCAGGCGCCGATCGGCAATCCAGGCCTGTGTGGAAGACATATGATTGTTCACGGAGTCGTTTGGGATTTTTTTTTCTCACAGAAATGTTTTATAGATTATTTTAATAAGACTGCAAATTCAATGTGACTAGTTGTTGGTAAAATAAAGTAAAATGGTGTGATTACACTGAAAGTTAACCAGTCTATCAAGAACTCAATGAGTGCTGTGGTTCTATTTAGTGTTTTAGTGTGTGCATGTGTCTTATTTATAGAATTTATACAGATCCTAACATCCCTGTCTAACTGTGACGACCATCTGACCAGTTGTGGCGAAGGGATTAGACAGATAAAACTACAGGTAATTCTCTCGGGGATTAGAATCAGACTTAATGGAAAAATAGAGACACAGAGGCCGAGCCTCGGGCCCACCCGAAGGGGAAAGGTAGAGGCTACCTTGGTGAAGCAGAGCTGGGGATGTGCTGAAAGGGACAGAGCTGGTACCCTGGAGGGTATGTGTCTTTGATTAACGTAAAATAGTAATTGTAAAATAGTAATTGTAAAATAGTAGTGTTTTTATCTTAACCCTTTAACAACTCAAGCTTATTTCACACCTATGTGAGCTGCTGAAATGCAAATAAAACACAAGCAAAAAAACAGGCAGTCAATTAAAGAAAGCAAAACCAAAGGGGCTGGTTGACCAGCACACACCTGCACCACGCAGATCGGGAAGAAGAGCAGGGTGAGCACGGCCTCCCACAACTCAACCACGCCGGGCGAGAAGAAGCACAGGATGAGGTAGAGCCAGATGTAGGCGAAGATGCTCCAGGCGGCCGTGATGAAGAACACCCGCAGGTGCTTGACCTTGCGCGTCTCGCCGTCGGGCACCACGTACACGCACAGGCCGATGATGACGAACATGTTGAAGGCGGCGCTGCCCACGATGGTGGAGG
>NC_045169.1:5987664-5995164 GCF_900700415.2 Clupea harengus
TATTTTCCGACACCACCTAATCAACACAATAAACTCCTGTAGAATTCAAATAGAACTTAGTTGAAATGACGCAACTAGCAACTAGGACAGAACTGTGGTCTGGATGGAGAACACCCAGTACAGATTATTGGACTGAACTAATCCCTCTGTATGCAGCCATCCCTGTTTGTTTACGAGTGGAAGGTTCCTAATTGGTAAGCTGCTTTTCCCATTAACTCACCCCGATGAATGGCATTCCTCTTGATTTGAGTGCAGCCACTAAACAAGATTTCCTCTAATCAATAATCAGTCTTTAAAATCATCTCTGGGGGGCACTGTGGCACGAGCCAATAAGCCCCCCATTTACGGGCTACAATGCCCGCGGGGACACAGGTTCGTTTCCCGATCCTCTCCTCACCTCTTCACTCCTCACTTCCTGTCCAAAAAACTTCACTGTCCTATCCAAATAAAGGCTAAAAAGCCCATAAATAAATCTTAAAAACAACAAAAAAAAAAAACATCTCTAAACTGAGACCATGCTAGTTGGTGCTAGCTGACATTGTTTAAAAGGGCCCAGGCGTTTGGGCTCTCAGCCATGGAGATTCATTGGTGGCGATGGCAGGCTTTGCTGAGAAGCAGCGGAGGAGGCTGCTGTCAGCGCTGACCTTGAGCGGGAAAGTGGAGCAGGGAAGAGAGTTTTGGCCCTCTGTCAAAGCGCCCAGGCCCCGAGATGGGTGGACGGGGCCCATTTCCACGTCTTAATCGCTCTTTCTCCTTCACTGCCCTTCCCTCTATCCTCTCCTTCCCCCTCTCCTCTCCTTCCCCCTCTCCTCTCCTTCCCTCTCTCCTCTACTTTCCTCTCCTCTGCTGTCCAGTAAGTTTCCCTTTCCTTTCTGCCGTCCTCTCGTCTCCTCGGACGCCCATATAGGTTTTCTTTTCTTTCTCTCCTCTCTGCCCTTCTGTCCTCTCCTCAGTCGTCCAGTAAGTTTTACTTTTCATGTTGTTGAATTCCTCTCCTGTCCTTTTCTTCTCAGCACCGACTACGGTGACCACAGAACCCGGAACTATAGTTGGCGCAGTATTGCTACAGAATAAGATTCCATAACAATAGTTTGAATATTATCGGTCAAGAATGGTTTTTCCACGCCAATAGTACTGTTCCCATGCTGTAGCATTAGGGAGCATGGTGTCTGTGGTGAATGGTGTCTGTGGTGAATGGTGTCTGTTAGTGGAGAGGGTCTGTGGTGTCTGTGAGTGGAGAGGGTCTGTGGTGTCTGTGGTGAATGGTGTCTGTTAATGGAGAGGGTCTGTGGTGTCTGTTAATGGAGAGGGTCTGTGGTGTCTGTTAATGGAGAGGGTCTGTGGTGTCTGTGGTGAATGGTGTCTGTTAATGGAGAGGGTCTGTGGTGTCTGTGGTGAATGGTGTCTGTTAATGGAGAGGGTCTGTGGTGTCTGTTAGTGGAGAGGGTCTGTGGTGTCTGTTAGTGGAGAGGGTCTGTGGTGTCTGTGAGTGGAGAGGGTCTGTGGTGTCTGTTAGTGGAGAGGGTCTGTGGTGTCTGTTAGTGGAGAGGGTCTGTGGTGTCTGTGAGTGGAGAGGGTCTGTGGTGTCTGTGAGTGGAGAGGGTCTGTGGTGTCTGTTAGTGGAGAGGGTCTGTGGTGAATGGTGTCTGTGGTGTCTGTGGTGAATGGTGTCTGTGGTGTCTGTGGTGAATGGTGTCTGTGGTGAATGGTGTCTGTGGTGTCTGTGAGTGGAGAGGGTCTGTGGTGAATGGTGTCTGTGGTGTCTGTGAGTGGAGAGGGTCTGTGGTGTCTGTGAGTGGAGAGGGTCTGTGGTGTCTGTGAGTGGAGAGGGTCTGTGGTGAATGCTAATGCGCCGCTGATGGCCCCCTGTCAGTGCACCTCCATGACACGGCTTACATAGTGTAGGCCATATGTTCACTCTGTGACATCGTGAAATTGATTAAAGGTTACCATAATCAATTAATAATCATAATCAATTAAAATTGGGCGTGAAGGCTCTATAAAAAAAGGCAGCCTGTTTTAAACCGGAATCAAATCTGGACCAACTGCTTGGAAGGCATCATTGCTAGCCACCGCACCACCACTGCACCACCACTGCACCTGAACAAATGGGGACGCGGACTACCAACCAACTATTGCCCCAGATCCGTTTCGTCTTTGCTCCTCTATTTTCTCCTCTGCAGTCAAGTATCTTTTCTTTTTTCTTGTTGTCCCTCTCCTGTCCTTTTCTCTCTGCCCTCCTCTCTTCTCCACTGTTATCCAGCACGTTTTTTTCTTCCCTCTCTGACTCCCTTCTTCCTCTCTCTCTCTCTCTCTTCCTCTCTCTCTCTCTCTCTCTCTCGTCCTCTCATGTGTGTCTCTCCTGCTCACCTCACTCTCCCCTCCTCGCCTCCACGCTCACCTGAACTCTCATCTTCCCTCCACCTGTCACAGAGCTCACAGCCCGTCTCCCTTTCCCCCTCCTGATCACCAGCACCACAGGAGGACTCCCAGCCATTGCACCTTGATATTGCGTGTGCCTTTACCTCTCACCAAGCACCTCAGGAGCTGCCACTGGTCCCTCAAGCACCAGCTATGATTAAAGCAAGAGGAAGGGAAAAAAGGGAGAGAGTGTGCATGTGTGTGTGTGTGTGTGTGTGTGTGTGTTCAAATCACTATGTCTGGAGCTCTTCTATTGATTGGTACTGACAGCTCAACTGTGTGTGTGTGTGTGTGTGTGTGTGTGTGTGTGGGTGTGGGTGTGTGTGTGTGTGTGTGTGGGTGTGGGTGTGGGTGTGTGTGTGTGTGTGTGTGGTGTGTGTGTGTGTGTGTGTGTGTGTGTGTGTGTGTGTGTGTGTGGGTGTGTTGGTGGTGTCAGTTCTCTGAATTTCTCCCACTAAAAGGATGTTTGGTTATTTTGCCAAACAAAACCATGGTTGTTGTTTTTTTTTTTTCTTCGGTCAAAAGCAATCAAACAACAGTCTGCATCGACTCCACAGCGGTCCAACCAAGCATGTGAAAATGTCAGATACCTCGTGGGCCAAAGTGTTACTCAATCGTTGCTGAAAATACTCTCCATATGGTACGCAGTATGGCTTTCACACGTCACAGACCGTATGAGGTGCATTCAGGACTGGTCCAAGTCCAAATACGCTGGTAATAACTGCTCCATGATACTGATCCAGTTCACCTCAGCTACTGATCAAAATGGGCTAGCATTTGACACATAGCGACCTTGCATGCAGTCATCATGCCATGCTCTCATTAACTTCAATGTATTTCCAAGAGTATAAATATGTTCTTAATAATAAGGCAACTAGTTAGCTGGTCAAGGTTTCTTTCTTGTCAGTGGGGGGAACCCAAACGGTTTGCATTCTCCAGGGCCACTCCGCACTATTGGCTGTGGCCACACCTATGCTGACTCCACAGAGCAAGACTCAATGGGGCTGTGATGATGCACACCATGCATCAAGGGCTGCCAATGGGGCTTCTGAGCCCAGATGGGAGCTGGCCGCACTCCCGCACAATACCTCCTAGAAGACTACACTTCCCATGAGCCCCTCTCGGTGTGTGACTGTCAGTATGCGGTGAAGTGAACACAAGGCTGGATGGGTATTTGTATTTCATTATAGCACAATTGTATGCTCGGTGTCTAACGATGATTGCCAGTGGCATTAACGGATTACTACGCCGTGTGCATGTTAAGTAGCTGTGAGCACATGCTACTAATTGTTATGAGGTTTTGAGAAGCGCAGAACACAGTGATAGAGATTAATGTCTTTGCGGGTCATGCGTCTGATTCAAACTGCTAATGACTTCTCTAGTGTGTGTCTGTGTGTGTGTGTGTATGTGTGTGTGTGTGTGTGTGTCTGTGTGTGTGTGTGTGTGTGTGTGTGTGGGTGTGTGAATAAAGCTGATGATGTGGGTGATGTGCATGCATGTGCATGACCATGCAGTCATAGAGATATGTATGAGTGTGTGAATGTGATCGTCTGTGTGTGTGTGTGTGTGTCGATGCATGTGTGAGTGTGAGAACACAGCTGACCGTTGGAATGTTGTGCATGTCAGTGCAAAAACATGAATTTATGCATGTGTGTGCATATGTATGAGTGTGTCAATGTTGCTGTTGAGGCTGTGTGGTGTGTGAGTGAGTGACTATGTGTGTGTGTGTGTGTGTGTGTGTGTGTGTGTGTGTGTGTGTGTGTGTGTGTGTGTGTGTGTGTGTGTGTGTGTGTGTGTGTGTGTGTGTGCGTGCGTGTGTGTGTGTGTCTGTATGTGTGCAGCCCTGCATGCATGTGTCAGTGTGAAGGGGAGGGTGTTGGGTGGGCAATGCTGGGCTGGTGTTTGCTGAGCAAGCCTGTCCAGTCAAGGGTGAAAACGCCTCTCATTGCAACAAAGCAACAGAAAAGGAGAGAGAGAGAGAGAGAGAGAGAGAGAGAGAGAGAGCTTGAGGGAGAGAGTAATGGTGGAAGGGATAGAGAGAAAAAAAAATGACTGGATAAGCTGAAAGAAAGAAAGAAAGAAAGAAAGAATAAGGAGATCAGAAGTCAGGGGGCAAAAAAACAGAGATGAAATACCAGGGGGGGCAGGCAGAGATGGGGGGGGCAGAGGGGAGGGGGTGGAGGGCAGAGGGCAGTCATGGGGGGGGGGGGGGGGGAAGGGCAGAGACCGGGGAGGAGAATGACAATGAGTAATTTCCTCTGGCCAGGCAAGCAGAGGTGGAGGCACAGGTGTTAGGGGTCTGCTTCTGAAGTCCGCCCGCATTGTTGTCTTCCAGCCGCACCATTGAGCCCCGTACACAGCCATGCCTCGCCGAGCTGAGCCGGATCTGAGGGTCATATCCCCCCCCACTGCCGCCCCACCACCTCTCCTCTCGTCTCTCTCTCTCTCTCTCTCTCTCTCTCTCTCTCTCTCCAGCCCGTCTGACCCCCGCCACGAGCTGATCTCCAGTCAGGGAGTCTGGCCAGAGGGGCAGAGAGAGAGAGACAGACAGACAGAGAGAGAGAGAAAGAGAGAGAGACAGAGAGAGAGAGAGAAAGAGAGAGCAAGAGACAGAGAGAGAGACAGACAGAGAAAGAGAGACAGAGAGAGAGCAAGAGACAGAGAGAGAGAGAAAGAGAGACAGACAGAGAGAGACAGAGAGAGAGACAGACAGAGAAAGAGAGACAGAGAGAGAGCAAAAGCCAGACGAGTCGACAGTAATAAAGAGGCAGGTGGCCTCTCAGCAAGGGAGCGAGGGAAGCGTGTGTTGAATCATTAAACAGAGTCAGGTACAAACACACACACACACACACACACACACACACGCCTGCCCCCAATCAATGCCCCGACAACAGAGCGCGGCAAAACAACAAGAAAGGCCTCGCGTGCGGACGCCTCAGCCTATGACAGCTAGGAGCGCGATGCAGCTTTGGCTGGAGCTGTGCAACTAATGGAATTCCCCACCGGCAGCGCCAGCAGAGTGGAGCATGAAGTGGCAAAGGTTGCGAGAGAACCAGAACGGCTGCCTGGAGACACGGGTTCGACGGGTTGAGAGAAAATTCTCCACCGCTTGTGATGACGCCATACAAGATGACACCAGATGGAGGGCTCATCAAATATACATCACATTCTGCTCCATGTTGCAAGCACCTTAATCCACAGATTATGGTCGATAGAATGTGCCGTGATGCCTTCACAGCGGCACAAGAGTCAAGGGTTAGTTGGCCATGGAGTGCTTTGAGTTCCCCATAGAGCCTGTTTTGGTGTAGAGGGCCTATTTAGCCTCGGAGAGATTCTACATTAAAAAAAAAGACATAACAATGTGTTCTTTAATGAGGAATGGTGTGGTTCTTCCATGAAACCAGAACCATAACCTGACCTTTTTCAAGTCAACTGCTGAGTTCATTTTCTCACCAATCTAAAGGTGGAATCATTATATGTACCCTATGGTGCCTGTCTCCACCAAAACACACATGATAAATGGCCCAATGCATGCGAACATGGAGCGGGAGCAGTCGACATGCATTCCTGGACAGGGGGTATGGGCGTGGAGTTGGGGGTTGGGGGGGGGGGGGGGGGGGCAATCCACTCGGCTGCACCATCTCATTAGTGTAGCGGTTATCTGTGGGGGGGGGGGCGTGACACCAAGAACGAGTGATTAATTCCGCCCTTGCAGACGTGGTCTGCGGTGGTTGGGCGAAACGGACCTTTTCCCCAAAAGCATTCTGGGTGATCGATCCCGTTACGTCATCAAGAAATAACGCCACGGAGAGCTGAGAGGGCTGAGTGGCGAAACGAGAAATAACGAGCACATCACTCTTTCAGGGGGCAGGAGGGAGGAGAAAGGAAGGAGGGAGGGAGGGAGGGAAGGAGGAAAGGAGGGAAAGGTGGTGGGATCAAGTGATGACGAAGTGAATGGAACATATTCACCGATTAGATTTATATTTAAATTAGATTTAAGAGCAAAAAGCTTCAGTAATGATCAGATTTAGCCCCGAAAAGTAGCAAATGGAGGTAATGGACCTGAAATAGCTTTCAGATGCCGAAGGTGAAATAACGTTTTCAATTACGCCTCACTGTCATCTGCGGTATTATTTTCATAACCTTTCATATTAGCGCCGCCGCTGTGGAGCGAGCGCTTTTTAGCTAATTCGACAACCCGTTTAATCCATCGACCGCACAACTGGGGCTGTGCCAGAGACTGGAGAGTGGGTCGGCAGGAAGCCACCACAACACATACACACAGAAGGTCAATTCAATACTGACCTGCAATGGGATGGAAACTGCACCCAGATATGACGGCGTTTAATAAACACTGCTGTGATGATTTGAGCCCCAAAGGGGGTGAAAATGGAAAGGTTAGCTCTGACTGAGACGCTCCCGCGCGCACTCTACGTTTCACTTCTTCCTCCGGGGACACGTTGACCTCACATTCAGAGCTCCCAGAGGGCCCCTTGCTTCTCTCTCTCCTTCTCCTCCTCCGCAGAATGAAAGAAAAGGGCATGCTATTGAACTCGGGGGGGGGGGAAATTGAGTGACTCGCTATTTTCCTCGGGGCCCGCCTTTCTCGAACTCGAGAGCACGTTTCTCCCTGGCAACCTGACTCATGCGGTGGGCTCGCCTGGCACAGTGACTGAGCACTAATAGTCATTTCGATTCCAGCCATCTAATCAATCGCACAAACGTCACATAATCAATACATCAACTCGATGTCCAGGTAGTATGTAGCACTGGGCACTTCTGAACCGTTCCAACAATTGATGGGGGGGGGTGAACACTGGGTAATAAACAAAAGCAATTGAGACCCACCAGTGTTACTCATTCAATCTTGGAGTGGATGCCGGTTGTCTTGGTGAAGAATTGTGACGGCACATTTGCCGGATTGCCTCTGTCATAGGCCCACGTCCATATGAGAAAACATGGCCTGTGATACCAGCCGGGCACATTTCTCTTTTAAAAACGGATGCATGGGTGCCTTTGTGTGCATGTCAGAGTAATGGGATTTGGCACGAGTTTTTTTTTTTTCAATTATTTATGCAT
>NC_045169.1:6000164-6025164 GCF_900700415.2 Clupea harengus
GTCAAATAATAAAAAGAAAAGTTGACAGCGAGAGAACTGAGTGACGAGTGTGGCAGATTTGACGGCAGCCAGTTCGCTAACGACAGGCGCCTCTTAGCCAAGTCTCCATTTCCAAATGCACTGCGCCCTACCCCATCTCATTAATTTTAATTAGTCCTTTCTTTTTTAAGCTTCGTTTTTTTTGCCTACTGGGTCATATAAGATTGCGAGCAGTGTATATGCTTCTTGGCAAGCGCACTTCGATACATTAATAAAGAGTTTGGCAGGAGGCGACAATTTTGGCATCTCCAAAATAAATAGCGCAGTCAAAAGCAAGGGAGAGGGGGGAGGAAATAACTTTGTGCGATCATTCATCTCCACAGAGCCAGGACCAAACTGTATGGCATTCAAATAAGCGACTTTATCTTGAATGGAGAAAAAGAGCTTTCCATCAACAAAGTGAATTGGGAGAGAGAGTGACCACCTTCATTTACTCAGTGATTCAAATTCTTTGAATTCTTTGGGTATTTTGTTTTACAGAAGGTAAGGTGAGCTTTCATTAAGCCAGTGTCTGGACTCGTTAACCATGTATTATACATGGTAAATAAT
Organism: Clupea harengus; assembly: GCF_900700415.2. Lineage (NCBI taxonomy): Eukaryota > Metazoa > Chordata > Actinopteri > Clupeiformes > Clupeidae > Clupea > Clupea harengus. The sequence continues at coordinate 6,000,753 of NC_045169.1, forward strand.
CTAATTCCAATTGTTGATTGCTGATTGTACTATTGAAGTTTTTTTAGTACATGGTAGCATTTCAAATTTTATAACAGTGCTTTAGATGGTGATGTGACACGGGTTGCTATATTCTACTTGTAACGTTCAGTATCCACATGCAACTTTATGAACCCTGCTGAAGAATAGTGCTCAAGTGTGTGCATAGAGGTATAAGATAGGGCCTTGAATGAACACACACACCAACATGAACCTTCCCGTCCTCGGATGTTCCATCGCGGATTACCTTCCCATTTCAGTGAATATAAATCACCCTCTGCGTGTCTTTGAGGCATGCAGTGAATAGTTCCTCTGCACAGATGGGCGATTGCCTGGATCGGCAGAGGAGAGTGAGCTGAATGACAGAGACGACTGCCAAAGATTTATGCTCCAACTCCAACCCCTCACCAGAGGCCAGATTCAACCAGCCTACATCTCCATCTCCAGCCTCCACCCGTTCCACCCTCTCTTCAAAAAAAAAAAAAAAGAGGCTGGTCCTGAGTCAGTTTGAATGTATCGGGCAACCACTGATGAACCATGGCAACCACTGATGAACCATCGCAGTGACTGACTGCAGAACAGTGGCTTCACTCAGTGATGCGAGTGAGGGGGGTGGGGGTGTACTTTCCAATAGGACAAAATCCACACGTGGCTGTCTGTTACCATGGTAGCATATCCAGATGATGGTGGAGCGGGGACATCCTGGCCGGTATTTGCTATTTCACTCTGACTCAGGCCTCATCTCAAAGACGCATCGGAATGCCGGCTCGCCTGACTGAAACGCGTCTTGACAGATAAGACCAATCAACTTGGTCTCCGCTCAATGAAAGCTGAATGACAGTGCAAGCAAAGCAAATCACAAGCCCTGCCACCATTTTATGTCAGTGTCAGAGCAACAGGGCACTAACCTGAGAAGAGGATTATGGGTATTTTCTCAGGGCCCTTGTCTCAAAAGACCGTAGATTCTATCTTTTTTTCCAAATCCTCCCACCAGTAATCCAATCATTAAGGGGATCTGCTTGACACACAGGCAGCCTAATGCTACTCAAACACGCATGCATAAATACAGATTGTCTCTCTCTCTTTCTCTCTCTCACTCATACACGCACACAGTATAGTGACAAGAGCCCACCCATAGCCATCAGTGCATTTCATTACATAACATGGGATTGCACTGCAGCACTGGGGCCAATGACCAGAAATGAGTTTAAGGGATGTGGTGTTACAGTGGAGCGGGGGGGGATGGATAGATGCAGAGAAGAGAAGGTAAAGGGGAGGGAAAAGGAGAGAGAGAGAAAGATGAAAGTTGGTTCCCATTTGGATGGAGTGAAGACTTCAAAGCCTGATTGAAGGTGCTGGAGGAGTGGTGAGACTGCGGAAGAAGGGGATTTCGCATCTGGCGTCTTGGTGTTGGGGGAGAAAGTGGCTTTCTTGTCAATGAATATCCCATCCCAGAATGCACAAATGTGAATGTCAACAGCATCTGTTAGCCAAGTGGGTGCTAAAAGGGGAAACTGGCGAAAAATATGTGCATCTTCTTGTACTATTTCCCTCTCAATGGTGGCCTGCTTTTGAATTATATTTCCACGACTAAACTAACTTTAAAACATAGTTAGGAGAGGAAATTAATTCATTTCCTCGCATGAAGCATTTATGACCAAAACGATTTCCACAAAAGCAGCATCATTTTGATTTAAGAATTGCTTGCACTACTCTAAAGACACCAACCACACTATTTCGGACTACTGTATTGTATACAGTGCAATGTATAGAATGTCCCTCATACCACAGCGTGATTCCGTCTGAGAGCACAGTATATGAATCATAGTATAGCTTTCAGTCTGGGTCCTACCTTTCTCGTTATTTCTGCAGTATGGAACACAGGTGGTCGCCACACACCATTTGGCAATTTGCGGTGTCCTGCGACGGCAAACTGTCTGCCCTTAGAGCCCGGGGTGCAAGCCCATGGCAGGGGGACTCGTGCTCTTGATATTTCAACCGGGGATGGACAGGTGTTGGCGTGCGCGTGGTGTTGTTCCCGCCAACACGTAAGGATGGGTCAGACAAGCCCGGCAGGAAAGCACTGTTATCCCGCCAGCACTCTGGAAAAGAAATAAACAGATTACCTTCCAAAAATAGTCTCAGGAGAAACGCGGCAAGCTAATTTGCCCATACCCTGCTGCTGAAGATGGCTGGGCTCTTGTAAAGGGTTGTTTTTTTTGTATATTATTCAAATTGAGGTCTATGCCTTCATTCGTCCTATCAGCTAGGGTCATAAAATCATAAAGATATAGCCTCGACTAAATGCATGGGCTAAATACAAACCTAAGCTACAAGATAAATAGCTCTGAATGGCTTATGACCTAAAATAAGATTAGGTTACAGTGTTACTAACGTGAACTATTTGATTTAGTTTGGTCTAGGTCAGTACCATTGATCTGATCTATTAAATGAGGCCTAATTTATTTTTCTTTCTATGTATTATTCCCCTAAAGCTACCCGCTTCACTCAATCGGTGCGCTTTTGGCGCACATGGAGACTAGATTGGTTAAGTCAAAAAGTGAATTTAAAAAATATGTACATTATGAATGCATGTCGCATAGGCTATCCTGCGTTGAGTATACTCGGGACTATTACTCTGTATCATTTTAAATCGCATTCATACAGCGCGTATCCACTTGAGTTGGTTCGTAGCATGACCCTAATCTCACAGGGCAGTATAGGTTGAATAACGGACCCGATATCGATACTCACTTGTGGCTGCTCCGCTGTGGTATTCTGCGCCCTCTAGTCAAACCACCCACTCGAAGAAAATCTTCATCTGACACGTTGTTTTGCAGTCCGTAGGTTGTCAACAGAAACCTGCCCAGTTGGGATCTTCAGATGTGCCTCGCGTAATGACAAGGGCTGCACCTAACGACTGTCCGTTTGACAACAGAACTAGCTCTCAATTGCATATTATGCCTACCACGAATGAAAATGGGTTGCCCAGTTTCATCAAATTAAATGGAAAATTCAGATTCTTAGCATATAGCCTACGTGTCCTGTAAACCGACCCCGCGAACCTCTAAACTGATGACCACCGCCTACTGACACCGCGAACTTAGTGGAGGTCCGAGCGAATGGGTTTTCGTCTCCTTGCAGAATTTAAACGTAGCAGTCTGTATCAACATTACAAGTAGAACCCTAGAGCTCAAGCATCCATCTTTCGCTTCAGTTGTCACAATCGTTCAAACCAACCAGTCTCCAGCGTAAAAGAATATCGAAAGGTTTTGTATAAGACAGTCATCAATCGTGGCTAAATTATAAATGAAGACGACGTGTCCCTTAAGGATAAATTAATAAATCCTTGAGAGCGAGTAGTTAGTGCCCTAAGGTGCGCACAAACGGCAAGTAGCCTACCGAGCGATCGGTAGCCCCTAACTGCGAGTCTTGGAAAGGCGGACGCCTTGGAATGAATGAATTCAAAAAGAGGCAAGCGATGCTCTCGCATCAGCACCGACTTGCTACGAAGGGTGGGAGGGAGGTAGAGAGAAGACCAAGTCTCATGCATGCAAGGCGGTGTCACATCAGCGTTTGCAAAACTTCTTGATGTTTCCTATAGGCTATCCTCTCCATTGAAAAACTCCCAGGGATAGCCTAATCTTTGGAAGCCATACTTGGATTTGGAACTGACTCGTACGACATTAATTCACCTATTCAACAGTTAAGGCATCCGTTACGACACAGCCTGTCCATCTATTGTAGGGCGTGAACTTGCTACCATAAACTAACTGTTTGTTGTGCTCTCACATTTGTTTACAAAGCCATTTCGTCAATTTAAGTAATAGCAATAAAGCCGCTTCGCAGCGTGCCATTCGGAAGCTATTGCTTAACCTTAGACTCATACTGCGCTCTTACTCACCCTTCTGATAGAGGGTTCATAGGACCCCAAGGACCACAGGTGTTTTGTAGAATACTTCTCTACCTACGTTTTATGGTTTATGGTTACTTTAATAGTACTAATAGTATTAATACAGCAACAATGTTCATGACTGCCGTGCACCTCAATACTTCTAATTTACTGTCAGTCGAATCCCCCTTTTTGATTCAAGGCTGCTGCTCAGAATCTAATATTCTTAAGACGAAATGCAGTTATTAAATGTCACAATAATTTGTGATTATTCACAACAACAACTGGCATAAGCTCTTTCTGTTATCTCTGTCTTACACATATACAGTGGCATAAACACAGAGCTTAAAAAACACATCCTTTTATAGGGTCAGGGCCAGTTAAAACCGTAAACAGGCCACCAACACCTTAGAGTATTGGAGTATTGATCAGGTGCTGATGGATGGTTTAATTAATTGGAAACCATGACCTCAGACTTCTAAACGGATTCAGGAAACGCCACTACACTCAACACCTAGTGAGCTCTTGCACTCCCACTAAATCATTTTTTATACAGTACACATACAGTGCATACATATGTACATAGCAAGAAATGCATATGAAGACGTGAGCTTTAATATGTCTCATTTTCACTTACAAATATCATATTCCATTTTACGCTCATGCAGATGCAGACACCAAGAGACACATACATACCATGCAGACACACACACACAAATTCCATACACTAAACCTTGAGCAGGCCTCACAAGGGATATCTTATAAAACCAAGTAATGTTAATGTTACTTGGATGTTGATTAGAAATAATTGCAGCCATTTGTTTATGTGCTGGCGTTTTGTGTAGTTTACTTGTCATGTGCTCAAACACATTGTTAGAAATGTTTAATGTTTTTTTCTCTCCTCAAGCAGACTCTGGCTGGGCTCTCTCCTGTATGATGCTTCAGTAACAATGGTGGAGAATCCTCCCTGTGGACCCCCTGCAGCTCTCAATTATGAGATGAACTGCTATGGAGCCTTAGAATACACTTGTGGACCAGTGCAGACTTCACAGAGCACTGTAAAAAATATCTCTGTATTGTTCTGAAGAGTACACAGTGTTCCGACTGAAAAAGCTGAAGTGCAGGGATTATGTTTGCATTCAGTGAGTCTCAGTAGAAACGGGCTTGCACATCAATTGTACAGCAGAGCATGGGGAAATGAATATCATTGAAATGAAAGTCATTTTGAACTCAAATTTTAAGTAATATCGTCCATGCATTTCGCATGTTTCATTAAAGTGTTATGGAGTACAGAAGAGACAACCTTGCCACACAGTCGTACAGTTCCACCTAAATGCTTTTTTACTGTAATCCTAATGTGGATTTGTGTGCTGACACATCTCTTGTGTGATGCCCTATCCCAGTGTGGGAAATACACCTCCATCTCACTCGCTCCTCATAATCACCTCCACCCTTAATTGCTGATGGAGGTGATTACTGTGTGGACACCATCACACATGGAGCACTTGTTACCACATAAAACACATAGCTGGGGAGTGGGGTGGAGGTGAGGCTGCCTAATCACATACTCTACCAGGGAAATGGGTGTTGCCCAGACTAAATTATCATGTAAAGCTTTTCCTTGACATTTGAGTCGATATAGGTTAGAAGTTGAACACTATATATACACTCAAAATAGTGGGTAGAAAACTACAGTAAGCGGCATTGGAGTCTGACATCCTGTGAGAGAATGTACTGGAAGTCTGCTGAGAGCGTTGTTGTGAATGCAAAACATGCAGCAGGTCTTGCTTTACACCAGTGTTGAACAGTACAGCTGCTGTATCCACAAACAGTAGCAAAATGGGTGACTGTGACTTGGGTGGCTTGTGCGACGCAGTTTCCTGAAATATCACCGCGTAAGAAGCGCCCTTGAGGGTGAGGCTCTGTCTTGTACGCGTATAAATGTTTGATAATTGTATGTGTCTAAAAGCAGCGGAGTCGCGTAGCTTTAAGCCAAACCACAGGGCACAGGCACATCAGAGAGAGGGACGCGCACCTCCCCTGCCGCTGCTCCAACCCCAAACCAACTGTGCTAACTTAAGCCTCTAGTTACATGGGCGGAAAATAGCTTTGAATCACTGCTATGGCATAAACTTTAATTTGTGCCAGCAGAACATCTGTTTGAAGTGTAGATACACTGTCCACGCAACTTCGTCTGAGGGGTGTCCTGTGAGAGGAGTCCCTACTTATTTTGGAGATGTGATCTGTGTTGCTGTCTAGTACGACATATTGAATTGTCCTACAACTTCTTAGTCATAAAATGTGATTATTGTCATTACTGCTGAAGCAACATTAGCCTACATGCCCCATTAAAGTAGTCTAGCTCAGCTGAGACAGAAATTGCTGATCAAATAAGAAAGCAAGAAATGAAGAGTGAGAAAGAGGGAGGAGGAGTGAGCTGGAGGAGGAGACTAGGTTTGTGTCATGCAGGAGACTGACAGATAAATTGTGATGTAGGCTAAGGACAAAATGATAATATCAATGTGCTTTTATTGAGCAAAATATAGAGCAAGAGTACATGCTTGGAGAAAAAAGAAAGAAAGCATGAATGAATGAGAAATACACTTACCAAGGGTTAGGGTTACTAACCCTTGTTGATTGCAACAGCTAGATTTCACATAAGGTTTAGCCTATAGGACCATCCTCTGTCTTAAAACGAATTGAAAACTGTATCCATTTTGCCCTGAGGTAGACTTCAGCCAAGGGCATCTCCTTAAATAATAATTTCAGTCGTTTCATTTGGTCATCAAATAAGCCAGGCTGTGTGCTATCCCAGCAGGCTACTTTCTAGTGCAAGGTTAACAATTTACCGTTTATTTGGACAAGGTACTGGCTGAAAACAAGGGGAGAAATACAGCCCATTTTACTACTGTGTCACTGCTGGAGAGCGACATGTAGTGAGGCAGTGGATTTTATTCACACTTCTATCATGAAGAGGCAGTTTCAGAGCATGAGAGTTTACGATTTATCTTTAGAGGTGTAGCAGCGCAACCAAGCGTCCAAGAGAACAATAGCAGAGAGCAGACGCAGCAAGCGAGGACTTTTCTAGAGGGTTCCAAGTGCATTGTGGGATTGTTAAACCGGCATCACCTCCTTCCTCTTCCCTGCAAAGATGATGGTGAGTAGTGTAGCATGCCAATATTCAACAAAGATCCCTTATCATCCGCTGCATTTTTAGCCTGTTATGTGTACCTGATGCTGACACAATGTATGCAGTGTAACAGATATCTCGAAAGAGAGTGTATGTTTCTTGTCAAAACCTCAGTGATGCATATTTTATCCTGTAAAAGTAATGCTAACTAGTTAGCTTGCTAGCCCATTCTTCCATGTCTCCGTGTAACGGGCTCCTCCTTGAGTTTGACAACTAGTGCTATGTCATACGGTAGCTTCCTAGCTACATTTAGCTAACGTTCAGTTTAAAACATGAGAGCGTTTGTACGTTCTTTTCATAATAATGTAATGTACGAAAGTGTTGTGGGAATGGTCTGCATTGTATTGTAAGCTGCATTAGTCAGCGAATTGGCGAGTTCGTTAGTAGCCAGACAGTGAATGAACTTAACCAGCTAACCTTAGTTGCTAACATCAACCTAAACAATAGATGAATTTCGCTCAAATGTTGTTTGGGATGGTTATTGAGGATACACCAGTGATTTGAGTGCACGCTCTTCAGACGACAGTAAACTAACGGCAGAAGACTTAGGAATTTCTGGTTCTATTTCTATAACTTGTTTGGATGCTAGCTATCAGTCAAATATGTGTGCGTGGTTGCTAGCCAACGTTGAATGGAAAGCCAGCTATAGTCATTGCACCGGCTTGGATGAGAGAGATGCTAATGTTTTGAGGGGTGACGCCCTGGCCAGTTATATCCTAATGTTGGATAATGCACTGGGTGCAAATTATGTTCGAAAATATTTTGTTGTTGCTAAAAGAATTGGGCAAACGTTATACACATCTTTGTCATAGACCAGCATTTTGTTCTGTAGACTTGGCTTGCTAGTGCCAGTTTCGCAGCCCCTTATGACTCTTCGAAAAATGCTTTGTGAGAGGATGCTTTAATGGCCTTTTTCTCTTGCTAGCAACCACAAGTTATCGTACTGAAGGAAGGGACAGACACCTCCCAAGGTGTCCCCCAGCTGGTCAGCAACATCAATGCCTGCCAGGTGATCTCAGAAGCAGTCCGCACCACCCTGGGCCCTCGTGGCATGGACAAGCTGGTGGTGGACAACAGAGGTGAGAGTGGGCTGCACTGCCACCTTACTGCCAATCCATATGCGTTACCAATCTGTGGAAAGGGTTGATATTCTGGGTCTTTGCCCATAATAACTGATGAGTCACTCCCATCATATGACTGAGTAGAATAGTATACATGTTTCAGTTGTTGTGGGGATGTGCCTTACATTTAAGAATGAGTTTTTGGATATCTATCTAACCTTCTGTTCCTAATTTCCCAGGCAAGGCAACCATTTCAAATGATGGTGCTACCATCTTGAAACTTCTTGATGTGGTTCATCCTGCTGCCAAAACTCTTGTGGACATTGCCAGGTCTCAGGATGCTGAGGTGAGTCTGTTGCAGTAGTCTTGTTTAAAGCAGCACGATGCAACAATTTGCCATTTTAAAGAAACAGATTGCTGTGTTTTCCTTTCACATCAGGCATTCTGCCTTGCCTACGCGCAGACTTGACGTGTATGTGTTTCAGGTGGGCGATGGCACAACCTCTGTGACGCTGCTGGCTGCAGAGTTTCTGAAGCAGTTGAAGCCGTATGTAGAGGAAGGCCTCCACCCACAGACCATCATCAGGGCATTCCGCACCGCAACCCACCTCGCTGTCAAGAAGATCAAGGAGGTCGCCGTCACTGTCAAGAAGGACGACAAACAGTATGTTGTTATATTTCGGGTTCTTTTTTCAAAAAGAATGGGCTTGCAGTACATAAGATGTAATGATTTCTCAAGTGGTGAATGCCTGATTGATTGTGTTGTGTTCACTCACTTGCATGCAAAGTTGAAATCAGAAATGTTTTGGTGTAATGACATTTGTATCACTTGACCGTGTGCTTGACTAGCATCATGTACAGACAAGCGACATGAAGACTACCTGCTGATTGAATAACTTTTTCTTCCAGAGAGCAGAGGGAACTTCTGGTGAAGTGTGCTAGTACTGCGCTGAACTCCAAACTGATTGCCGGACAGAAGGAATTTTTCTCCGAGATGGTGGTGGAAGCAGTCATGTCGCTGGATCTCCTGCTGCCCCTGAAGATGATTGGAATCAAGAAGGTGCAGGGCGGAGCTCTTGAGGTGAGCGAGAAAGACGTGTGGCGGCCATGACATCTTAATTATGAGGGGATTGTGAGGGATGAACATTTCCAGAAATGTCATTCGATAAGTACTTAAGTACATTTTATATTAGATCATTATAATTCATTTGTGGATTGTACATTTACATCATGTAGGCAGCAGCAATGTATTATGAAGTAGCGGGCCTAATAAAAAATCCTCAAACAGTGCCCTAAATAAAAAGCCCCATCTGCTGGGAACCATAGATTAATGTTGATTGGTGTACTCTCGCTATAGTCGGCCTACAGTCTGTTGACAGTGAGGCTTGCTGCCATGTGGTTTTACATTTATTCAGCTGTATAAGTGTGCTAAATCTTTTTGCTAATTTGTGATCGTTCCTTTCTTCAGGACTCCCAACTGGTTGCCGGCGTGGCCTTTAAGAAGACCTTCTCATACGCAGGCTTTGAGATGCAGCCCAAGCGCTACGACAACCCAAGGATCGCCCTGCTCAACGTCGAACTGGAGCTCAAAGCAGAGAAGGACAACGCAGAAGTCCGTGTCAAAAATGTGGAGGTCAGTAATTGTGGTCTCTCTCTGTTAGTCAAACGCCAGAAAAATTGAAAAAGCCGGTTTGGTGTCAGCTGCATTTTAAAATTAACCATTCTGCTTTAACGATTTCTATTTGAGAATAAAACGTTCAAATATGCCATAAAGAAACTACACATTCAGTAGCTTGACTCACTGTGTTTAATGTATCACTTGCTGTAATTGGGAGTGGATTAGCAGACATCAGTGTTCCACAGCCTGTAATTGTATCAGGGGCTTATTAGCTTTGATCTCACCTCCAGGACTACCAGGCGATCGTGGATGCCGAGTGGAACATCCTCTACGACAAACTGGACAAGATCTGCAAGTCCGGCGCCAAGGTGGTGCTCTCCAAGCTGCCCATCGGAGACGTGGCCACGCAGTACTTTGCCGACAGGGACCTGTTCTGCGCCGGCCGAGTCCAGGAGGAGGATCTTAAGAGGACGATGATGGTGAGGAACACGACTGCGCTCCCCTCTGCATCATCATCATCATCATCATCATTCATGATGTCATCGCTCAGATTTGGCTTTCAGAGTTAGATTTCTTATTTATTTGCAGAAATTGCTGCTGGATAATTTAGAGATTAAGAGTTATCAGACTCCCTGGCAGAAGGCAGTTTGACAGAGGCCTGGAAGGTGCATGATTTTTATTTATTTTTTTGTTCATTATCAGTCAGGATGTGAAGCTGTCTGCATTCATGATTTGATGATGTGGTGACCATGACTTGGATTGTCATGTCCTTCATGTGTAGTATTTTTGAGTCTCATTGAAAGACAGGAAACATACATATAGATCTAGAACTATAACTCTGCAGTAGACAGCTCAGAAACATGAGGATGTGAAACCTTTTGAGCAATAGGCTTGTATGTCTTGTGGGTACATTTCTCGTATTGTTCTAATGGTCTGAGAAGATGTCGTCTTGTTGCCATTTTATTGTGTTCTCACCGCATGTGGGTATGCCGCAAGTTCATCAGTGAAAACAAGTTTGTTTTGAGTGAGATTAGTCACTTATATGGAGCACACCTTAAGTGTTAGGTGCCTGATATACCTTGTGAGGCCTTAGGGTTCTCAGCATCCCTCACTTACATGCAGGTCTGGAGAGGTCTGTGCTGCCCTTGAACTAATCTGGGGGACATTTTAGGTGGATGATTCATTTGATGCTCTCTACTGTGTTTTTTTTTATATTCCTTCTGTGCTTCTACTACTGTTGGTACTTTAGTAGAATTGCACTACATACATGTAAGTGAGCTCAGTAAGCAGTTAGTTATCCTTCATTGGATACTATTCTTTGGCATTGGCATTAACATCATGGATGGCCCTTGACAAGACAACATTAGCATCCTTTTTTCCCTTTTGAATACCATCACGCCAAAGTCTGGCTTCTGATTTGATTGACCTCAGCATATGAGAAAGAATGGTGGCAGTTCTCTCTCTCGTGTTCAAGTGGCGCATGAACTTCCAAAGCCACTTTTTGAACAACTGGAATTTTTTCTATTTTGTATGAATATATATTTACACTTTTGAAACTATGCTTTTACAAAGGCTCACTGTCACTGCCTAGACAGGTTATGTAACAAAATGAATTTCAAACCACTCATGCCTGAGAGCTGGCTCCAAAAAAAAGGATTACTTTTAGTGCCCTTGAGTTCAAGGTGCCTGGGGAACAAAGAAAAGGTTGATTTAACTTGAGCCTTTGCAACAGGATGACATTTAAAACAGGCTTACTTCACAGAGGACTTGAGACATTATGACTGACACCCTCTATATATGTCCTTGTTACTGTGCAGAATTCCTCAGGCCAGGCATGAAAAACGTTGCCTCGTTGTTTGTTTCTTTTTCTTTTTGTTTACTTCCCTGAGCACATCACAGTGCTAACAGCTAAGCTGAGTGTTCAGAGAATGGCAAGTCACTCTCTTAAGTTGTCCATTCCTGTGTCCTCCAGGCCTGTGGAGGCTCCATCCAGACCAGCGTCGGCTCCCTGACCGACGACGTGCTGGGCCTGTGCGAACTCTTCGAGGAGGTCCAGGTTGGAGGAGAGAGGTAAGGAACCCCACTGCTGATGTCTCCCATCAAACTGTGTCTAGTTATCCAATCTCTCAGAGGAGGTCTGGCTTACATGTATGTATGTGTGTGTCTTTGGGCTCTCTCTTTACATGTATGTATGTGTGTGTGTCTTTGGGCTCTCTCTTCACATGTACGTGTGTGTCCTTTGGCTCTCTCTTTAGGTACAACTTCTTCAAGGGCTGCCCGAAAGCAAGGACGTGCACCATCATCCTGAGGGGCGGAGCGGAGCAGTTCATGGAGGAGACGGAACGCTCGCTGCACGACGCCATCATGATCGTGCGCAGATCAATCAAGGTAGGTTGAACCGTGCAGTCGCTGCTGGCCCGCTCGTCAGCATGCACTAAAAAGCACATACAGACTGACGCTTTCTTGCGCTCCAACCTGCCTGTCTAAACCCGTGAACTACGTCTTTGATTGAAGTCATCTTGTTAATTTTGTTAAATGTTGGCTTCTCATCAGTCAGCATCAGTCATGACTTGGTTTGCTTTGTCGGTGAGGTTAAGTCCACCCACGACATTTAAAGTCGTCAAACCAAAACAGCTCAGCCACCATCTGGCCCTTGTCTCATTAGCTTTCACCGGGGCATCAGAGCGAGCGAACGAACACGTCTTCTCTTCCTAGGTCTGTGTTGCCCATGTCAATCAATCCATAACTGGGTATAATTTAGTTTTGAATGTCTGAAAAGCCCTTCACAGCACCAAATGCAAATCTGACATAAGCACATTGTATGTTAAAGTCTACTAAACACGATTACTTTTTCTACCTCATAAACATAGCTACATATTCTATTTAAGTTGTTTTTGGAATGTTTTTCGACACCAATATTGCCATTCCAAGATTTCATGTGGGTATTACTTGAATCGTTTAGTGCACTGCAGCGATCAAATCTTTCATCGCATGCTTTTTCAGGATGCCTGGGAGTCTGCTGGTTGTAATAATGGATGTGTGTGTGGGTTTCAGAATGACTCTGTGGTCGCTGGCGGAGGAGCCATTGAGATGGAGCTGTCCAAGTACCTGAGGGATTATTCTAGAACCATTCCTGGCAAGCAGCAGCTGCTGATCGGTGCCTACGCCAAGGCCCTGGAGATCATCCCCCGGCAGCTGTGCGACAACGCCGGCTTCGACGCCACCAACATCCTCAACAAGCTGAGAGCCAAACACGCCCAGGTAGCGTCTCGCATTCTCAAGCACTGAACTTGTAATGACGCACCTCCATGCCTTTGAACACAGAGGACCTATATCAAAGATCTAGACTTAACCCTAGATCTAGATCAGAGTTGAGTAATTGTCTAATGTGGGCAGGTTCAGAAACACTGCCAAATGATTGAATATTGAACGCTCATAGATGCTTCGTACATAACCTGCATACACGTTTGTAGCCGATGTGAGCACAGCCTTTATGATACAAGAACAGAGCCACTCATTGTTGGCCTCTGAATGTCGTTAAAGTGCAACAGCTGTTTTGAGTGAAGTACCTTATTTGTGATGTGACGTGTGTCTGGCAGTCATGGCGACGTCACACAGAATCCTGATAAATAGGTTGGTTCTCTATTAGGATTGTCTGAATAGTAAAGCTATCAACCCTGCAGCTATTTATAGATTTCCTTGTGTATGTTTGGGTCTCCGCAAGTACCGGTGGGACGAGCCAGGTCCTTGTGTTTCTGTCCTTCTTCCTCTGTTTGGATGACTTTAAACTCACCACCCCACCCTTCCTTCATCCTCCAGGGCGGCATGTGGTACGGTGTCGACGTCAACAACGAGGACATCGCCGACAACTTCGTGGCGTGCGTGTGGGAGCCAGCCATCGTGCGCATCAACGCGCTCACCGCTGCCTCGGAGGCCGCCTGCCTCATCCTGTCCGTGGACGAAACCATCAAGAACCCCCGCTCCGGCGGTGAGGGGCCACCAGGTGCCGGGAGAGGCAGGGGCCGCGGCCGCCCTCACGCGCACTAGGCGACCCCCCCCCCCCCTCCCAGCATCCACCTCCCTGTACCCATACCCACTCTCTCTCTCTCTCTCCATCCTTCCTGCCGGGGCAGGTCACCAAGGAAGGTCAGACCTCTGGACTCTTAACACACGATAGTGGAAGGCTGGTGAAAGATCGTAGCTGATTGGTCCCTGGTTGGTCGTAGCTGATTGGCTTGTCTCTGCGCTCCATCCCTCTCTTTAATTATCTTTGTTACGAAGCACCATTTTCTTCATCCTCTATTTTTTTTTTTTTTTTACTGTTAGAAGTCATCGTCCCTTCATGTCCCGAGTTTCAGTCTGAGCAGAGACGGTCTGTTTGTGAGTACCAGTCATGATGAAAAGAGGCAGGGATCTTCTCTCAGCATGTCAATGTTTGTACCACGGTTAGCTGAGTGGAAGCCTTTGTCCTTATGATAAGCACTGATGTTGAGCTGCAGTAGGCTTGCTGTTTTGTTGGGTCACTCTGTGGAGCTATTTATTGGACCATTAAAATGAATACTCCCACTGCTCGCCATGTCTGTCTGAATCATTTTTCTGTCTCGTTTACCTCTGAGGTTCCACAGCTGAAGCTATGTTTAGGCTCCTGTCACTGACAGGCAAAATAGACGTGTTTCTATTTTTTTTCTCACTCAAGAATTATAGTGACAAAGCACCATTGATCTTGGGGCTGCAGTCATTGTATGAATCTTAACCGATCTGAATCTTATCTTTTGCTGAAAACAAGAAAATCATGAATAAGCTCAGTCCATTTGGAGGATATCCTAACCAAAGGTGTCTTCAAGTTGGCTGTTACCTGAAGTAGAGAAAAGCGATTATGAATGTTGATCACTACAGTGAATGAAATATAAAGACTTGAATAAACGTGGTTGAATAGGTAATAGTCAAACTTTATATGCAATTTGATACAAAAAGGTACACAAGATGAAATCTGAAATAAGTGCAGGAAACAAGAGTACATGAGATACATGTCATTATAAAAATACTCCATAGTGGATAGGTCCCAGCTTGCAGTTTGAGGATAATATCAGTCATATAAATAGATATGTACAGTGTGTGAACTAAATAAGTAATGTCCAAGCTTATTTTCCAAATGAAATTCCAGCATATTTTACCTTTGTTTGTAGTTTTTCCTTTATGCCACAAGGAGGCACTATCAACACTTTGAATAACACAAACTTTGGAAACAAAACTCCAGCAACACCTTTGGGGGAACAGTGTGGACTTTTGTCAATAACAGCAAATTGATTAGCTCTGGGGTTTTAAAAATATAGTCTTTTTGGGTGCCTTTTCATCAGTCCAATTCAACATTGCCTCGCTAATTTCAATAAGAGGTGCCTTTGGTCACTCCATTCCAAGATGGAGTAGTGGCCAGTCATATTCTTGAGATGTCTGCAAACACTCAGTGCTCATTCACAGTCGCTTCCATCTTCTTCCTCCTTATCCAGACCTGCCTTCACAGCCTGATATGGGCTATCAACCAGTGAGGTGTTCAATTGGACAGGAAGTCAATGTTGGCCCGAACCGTTCGGCTTGTTGCCATGTCGATGGCCATCACTTTTATCTCCGTGTCGCCGAACTGCATGGTCGTGCGGATCTCCCGCCGCTCCGGCCCGGCGTTCCCGTTGGATCCCGCAGCCCCGGCGGCGCCGGCCTGAGGCTCGGGCTCGGGCAGATCCAGGGTGATGGCCCCGCACTTCCTGACGCCGGGGTCGCTGATGTAGGTCACGTCGTCGCTGACGCTGCAGTAGATGTTGATGATGATCTTGCGCTGGCCGACCCTCGCCGGCGTGTAGCTTCGCCGCACGACCTCCCCGAGCGCCACCGACTGGTCCATGGCCACGAAGCGGTCCAGGATGTCCGTGCACCAGTCGCGCCCATCCTTCACCAGGAGCTTCTCGCGCGGGTGTCTGCCCTCCACGAATCGGTTGAGGACCCCGACGCCGTAGGTCAGCGGGCAGCGCCGGACGCGTACCACCGTGGGGTCCAGACCGAAAAGCACCGCCCCCTTCAGGATGGTCAGGCCCACGTCTTGGGGAATGATGATGCGGCAGGACCGGCCCAAGGCGTTCTGCGCGGCCCGCTGCAGCATGGGCGACTCGGCGAAACCGCCCACCAGGAAGAGGAAGCGCACGCCCTGTACTTCCTGTTTCTGCATGAGCTCCTCTGTGGGAAAGGGTGGAGACGGGGAGGGTCAGGAAGGTCATGGGCTCATGGCAGGTTGATAACAACGCTGAGAGAGTGGTTCTGTTCTAAAGGTAGGATTCTAGGGGGAAGAAACTACAAGGAAGAAGGCTGTGAAACCTTTTCTTGAGAATATAGGTCTTGCGTACTAGAGCATTTCCATGACAGAAGTAGGTCTATGTTCTGGTTATAACTCGGACTCTATCATGGGCCGTATACTCGGCAAATAAAATGTCAGCATGTTTCAACACTATTAACCAATGAGGAACAGGTGACAGACACCCATGCCTGCTAGATATTTAGCATGCGTACTGTACAGTGAACAGAAGGGGGGGGGGGGGGGGGCTCCAACAGTGACTGTTTGGCAGACGCTAGCAAGAAATGCTAAGTGGCTTACAGCAACTTTGAGTGATTAATGACAGTAGTGTATGCGTGTCTGAGTCTCACCGATCTGTTTGATGATGTTACTGATGGTGGGCTGGAAGAGCTCGTTCATGGCCTCAGGAGTGAGCCGCAGCATTCCCTGACATGACCATTTAACGATGTTCGAACTGGAAGAGAGAACCATTTTAGATTTGTGCACACAGGTATAAGTTAAAGCAGCTTAGGATATCCGTGCTCCAGACTAAAACCTTTGGTGAGGGAAATGTACTTCAGTAATTCCTCGTAATACATTGTGTTCAAGAGCAATTAAATACAAGCCAAATGTCGGACACTACTACTCCAATAATGGTCTCTCTTTGACCTCAGAGAGGGTTGTGTGTAAAGTAATGACTGCATTTTTGACCTTAGTCAGGCCAAACACCTCAAATTCATCTCAGATCCTAAGGAATGCAACCCCATGCACTGATTTCCACACAACCCAAAGGTGCTGAGTTGGTAAGTTTGCTTGTGCTGTGGTCCTTTGGTGTACCCAATCCTCCTCTGGGCCCCTAAAGAGTTTTGTGTGCGTGTGCCCTGTTTCACATTGGTAGATGTGTTACCATAGGGTTTAAACTTAGTGCTTAGAGGCAGCCCTCTTCATGTCATGTTTGGCATTTCCCATGGTCTACACAGAGCACATATAGCCAATCACTCCTTCAGATTAGTATATGATGCAACATCAAAGAGGCCATCCTGCACGATTTAGTAGAACTTCACCTAACAACCTGACAGAAAGGCATTTGAGAATCATTTCTCCTTTCATACAGGATTGCTGGACATTTTTCATGATGATTCTTGGTTCTTGATTCTAGATTATTGGCTCCTTTCACGAACAAAGCAAAATCAATTTGCCTGGAGCAGTCACAGATGTCAGTCTATGACAATTACCAGCTGACAGACACTCTATGAGGTGTGAATATCAATCGCATTTAATCAGTCAGTCAGTCAGTCAGCCAGCTCAGAATCGAATTGAAAGGAAAATCAGGTTCAATACCTTTTCTAATTTCTGTCAAACAGCATGAGGGCAGTCAACCAAGACTGCAATTACACCTGAAAACTCTGAATTCTCTCTTAATGTTAAGTGATTATCCAAATGGTTTCTAAAGGGGCAGACAACCTAAACCAACCTAATCTAAATTAGGTTTGTCCTCAAAAGGGGGTGTAATGAAACCTATAACATGCCTATCGTGAGGAGAGTCGTAATTGTATCATATTGGATTGTGTTTGTGGCGCTGAACCAACCCTGTCCCTTACACACTGGGTTTGTATCCGATCCCAACTCTTCCTTCTGCCAGGTTCTTACTTTGGATGCATCTCCTGCCCATACAGTTGGCATGCCTAAGTGACCTATGATTAGACTAGAGGGAAGACATTTTCTTTATTTATAAAGATAAGCACATTTGGTAGAGAGATCTGGACTGATAGAGAGGATTTTCCCCTCAGTACCAACACAATTAAACATTTTGTCCAAAAAATGGACATCCCTATAAAAACATATTCCTAGACATCCATACTTGCTCTTGCGCAGGGCGGTCTCTACACTCTGCCCCTTGTGCCTCTTGTAGAAGTCGATGAAGGAGAAGGGCAGGGAGATGTTGAGGGCGTTGGCCCGGCCCGGGGCGCAGGTCCTCTTCCGGGCCTCGAAGGCGATCATGAGGTCCACCCAGGCGGCAGGTCTCTTGGCTTTGAAGCTGTCGATGAAGTCGGCCCCAAAGATCTGGCAGAGGAGGGCCTCAAAGGCCAGATCCACCCCCACGGCACCATACGGACCGCCTTAGAAGAGAGGGAATGAGGAAATGTAAGTACACGGAGCGTAAAATGCCTTTCAGCTCGTCTACAGATAAAACTGTCATCCTGTAGATATTTGTGATGTTGATTTAGACGCACAGGTTTTGCCCTTGATGAAGTTTCAGAGCCAAAATGTTGGATTTCATTGTTATAATGTCACAAGCATTTAAAATGCCATTACCAGTGCAGATATTACTTGAGGTCAGAGATGAGGTGAAAATAATATGCCTTTCTGGACGTCAGCAATGCAAGTGCACCACACCAATAGATGATGACTTTTGGATGCAACAGAGGGCAGTACTGGAAGGTTAACTGTGTGACTGTGATCTGTGTTTGGTTAGAGGAGTGACTGCTGAATCAGACGGTCACCTGAGGCTTTGTACAGCTCTTTCAGTGTCCCCTGTGGCTGCTCAATCTGGTGGACGGTCAGGTCTACTGTTCCTCCTCCACAGTCTGCCACTATGTACCGGTTCACCTGCACACACACACAAACACACACAAACACACACACACACAGAGAACAGCTTGCATAAGCGTATCCTGCAGAAAGTGAAAGGAGAAAAATATCCATCTTGGATTGTGGAAGTGCCAAGCCCATCCTCTCCACACCCACAGCCATTCTCTTGTGTGGTCAGCCAGTGAGGCGGCCTCTGTAAACAGCCCAGGGCCAGTTTATGATATCTGCCCCGATAACAGCCCAGACACGGGGCCACGACCTTGTTTTTACATCCAGCGGCCACAAGGGCCAGACAAAAAATGGATGGTGTGTGTGTGTGTGTGTGTGTTGTGTGTGTGTGTGTGGGGGGGGGGGGTAGGGAAGGAGGAGGAGGCTGAAAGTTAGAAGTGGTAGAAAACACAAAAAAAGACAAAGGAAAGATGAAAAAAGGGAAAAAGAGAGGCGTTTTCAGTTTGTTTAGAGTGGAGTCCTGGCCTGTCACAGGGGAGGGCGGCCTCCTCTCTCTCTCTCTCTCTCACTCTCTCTCTCTCTCTCTCTCTCTCTCTCTCTCTCTCTCGCTCTCTCTCTCTGGGTGTACGTTGTGTGTTATTTGTCTGGGCTGTGGGATGGAGAGGTATGGGGGAGGCTGACTGGTATGGATCTATATGCACCGCTGTTTCAGACGGATCAGCTCTGCCATGAGGATTGCAGTGTGCTGTTAATGAGTTGGCATGGCTGGGGAGGTGGAGGGGGCTGCTGTGCTTTGGCTCTGGATGGAGGATGAAAAGCAAGCACAACAACATGTGCTTTCTCTCTATTTCTTTCTCTGTCTCTATCTCTCCCTCTCTCTCTCTGTCTTTTGATTCTGATTTATTTTTCTTTCTTTCTTTCTTTCTTTCTTTCTCAGTCTGGTCTCTCCCCTCCCTGTTCTCCTGTTCCCTCTTTTATTTCTGTGACAGCAGGAAACATCTGGACCTGAAGGAATGATTATTTTGACCCTGGAACTTGCAGAGCGGGCAAAGCTAACACCGTACGATTTATAAAAAACACACACACACACACACACACACACACACACACACTCTCTCACAAATTCATGCACACTCACACCCATACACACACACTCACACAAACACATTTTGTGGCCCTGCATGCTAAGTTTTGCAGCCAGTAAAAACATGAATGGAAGGTGGTGTGACTCCCCAATAAAGACTGACCCTAAAATGTACACTGGAATTAAAATCACATAAAACACAAGCTGTTGGGTAACGAGAGATCTCTTCAATTAGAAGAGAGAGACATGGAGAGAGATGGGGAAGGGAATGGAAAACAGAGGAACCTTTATTTGCAGTACCATTGTTGGAGGGGGTTCAGATTTCATATGCTTACAGGAAATGTGTGTGTGTGTGTGTGTGTGTGTGTGTGTGTGTGTGTGTGTGTGTGTGTGTGTGTGTGTGTGTGTGTGTGTGTGTGTGTGTGTGTGTGTGTGTGTGTGTGTGTGTGTGTGTGTGTGTGTGTGTGTGTGTGTGCGTGCGTGTATTTCTCATGGGCCAATCCCCAGTCCATTTGAAAAGGGGCAGGCTTGCTAGGATGATGTTCAGCTCTTGGCAGGCACCATTTGTGTATCTTGTATGAGTGTCAAAAACACTTACATGTCCTTGCTAAAAACTGGAAAAACAGGCAACTCGTCAGTCTCCATGGCAACCCCCTCACCTGTCTGCATCTCCGACCACAGCTCCCCCGTCCCGCTCTCCACCAGGAAGGTGCGGCTGTGCCTGGATCTCCTCAGTTGTTCGCGCGCTGAAAACACACACACACACACCAACACACACAGGTCTGGGGTCAGAACACACACCAACACACACAGGTCAGTTCCTTTTCGCTCCAACAAGTTAAGAGGTTGTTGGAAATCACTGACTCTGGTCAAGCCAGTAAAAGCAGGAAGCGAACCTTCCTAAAGCGCACATGGACCTCATTTACAGCAACCACAACACTGAGCAGAGATTGTCATGGCTGATTTGTAGGTTTTGATGAGGTAAAAACTTTTCTTTTCAGATCTGGATAAAAAAATCTTTTGTTCCTAGCAATCAGGAAAAATCTTTTTAAAAAAAACTGCAGGCAGGCAGTCAGAGTGTGGAACAAAAAAGCTAAAAAAAAATCAAAAGCATAAACCTAAGCAAGTCTCAAGACTCTACTGGTCTTACAGAGTTTTGCATTCCCTTTTTCTACACCTGATGAATCCTTCCTATCTTACTGAATCCTCCTTGACCCCCCTTTGAGGATCCGTTGCCCCGGAAATATTCATGTCATATTTGGTCTGTTTTCGGCACCTGTTTTCAAGGTCGAGGCTCAACAGAAAAGCTCCTGGGATACTAGAGGATAGCTCCGGCGAGAGACACTGGAAGGGTCCAGGTTGCAAATAAATAACCTCTGGGAGACGAGTAGGGAACTCCCAGAAGACATTAAGTGCACATAATCTAATTCATTTCAATAGTGTAAATCATTTCAGTAGTTTGTCAGACTACCATGGTGATAATACTGATTGTTGATTTTCTTCACACACAGATCATTGAGCTTTCACATGTTTTCCACCACAAGATGAATCACTACAAATGAGCAAACCCAACATTGGGAGTGCTCTGGACGTGGCCCCTTTCACAGAGGTTAAGCTCCACTCCCATAAAACAAAAGCCCAGCAGAGCAGAGAAATTAGCGGAGGTCAAAGAGACACTAAAAACGGGCAGCTTCATGATCACAAGACTCATTGCAGCTGGGGTCATTGACCTTGGACATGGATCTGGTCGGCTCTCACGCGGCGCTTCTCTGGCTGCTGAGGTCACTGTTTCTGGAGGTTTCTGAATGAAGACCAACGCACTCCCTAAGCTGTGGGAGGAGCAGTGGCTCGTAAATAATCAGGCATCTGAAGGCTACGCTCCTGAAAAGAGTCTGATCTCAGACAATGAGAACGCAGTCAAGTTGCTCCAAACCACTCTCCTCTTCTCTCCTAGCCATTGCAAACATTGATCCATCACACAGACCAATTAAGATTCAGAGTTACACCTCATTTCATTCCACTGTAGTCACCCAACAAACACATACATGCATTCTACTTCTACTTCTACTCAGCATGTATGGGCTAGAACCAGTGATGTTAGCATTGCTAGCACCCAGTGAGAACAAGTTTACATGAGTGGACCAGTGATGTTAGCATTGCTAGCACCCAGTGAGAACAAGTTTACATGAGTGGACCAGTGATGTTAGCATTGCTAGCACCCAGTGAGAACAAGTTTACATGAGTGGACCAGTGATGTTAGCATTGCTAGCACCCAGTGAGAACAAGTTTACATGAGTGGACCAGTGATGTTAGCATTGCTAGCACCCAGTGAGAACAAGTTTACATGAGTGGACCAGTGATGTTAGCATTGCTAGCACCCAGTGAGAACAAGTTTACATGAGTGGACCAGTGATGTTAGCATTGCTCGCACCCAGTGGGAACAAGTTTACATGAGTGGACCAGTACGCAGAGTAACCCCTTAAAAAGGCCTCGTTCTCCACAGGCTCTTTCAGAGCTGGCAAAGGGCAAACTGTGTCTTGAAGACCTTTTTGTTTGCAAAGACGTTTTCTCCTTCTCCGCTTTCTAGACTCTGTCCGATATCCTCTGGTGAGATTGCACCTTTTTGGAGGAGTGCCTGCCTGGACTACAGTGAATAGGTAAAACTGAGGGGGGTTGGTGTTGGAGCCCCCCCACCCTGGCCCCTTATGAGATTCGGGGGGCCTCCTGAACAGCATCTAGAGGGGGTCGACTCCCGGTGCTGCGTGCCAAGCATGCAGACATGCTCCCCTACAATACTCAGAAAGGGGGTCTGGAAACCATTTAAGTTATGAGAGTCCATTGTAGAAAAAGAAAGAAAGAAAGAAAGAAATTATTTTGACCCGTGTCCATCGACAGTCTGAACGCATTGAGGCTCAGGAGATATGAGGGAAAGAAGGTCTAAATATAGAAACAATGGGAAATGCTGAAAACACAAAAGGGATAGGACTACTCTGAACTGTGTGTATGTGTGTGTGTGTGTGTGTGTGTGTGTGTGTGTGTGTGTGTGCGTGTGTGTGTGTGTGTGTGTGTGGTGTGTGTGTATGAGTCTGGGATATGCTTGTGTGTGGTGTGTGTGTGTGAGTCTGGGATATGCTTGTGTGTGGGTGTGAGAAAAGAGAGAGAGGAGGAGATGATGAGAGGCCGAGGAGAAGACACAGAACACGTCTGACATTCTTGGCACTCTGTCGTTGCAGAATGAATGCTTGGCAGTGCATAGATCTCTATACGACCCCCTTCTGCTTATTAGAAATGATGACGAGAGACAGAGGAGTGGGGGGGGTGAAGAGAAAGGAGGGCAAGAGAGCGAGAGAAAGTCTGAGTTTTTGGGTAAACTCTGGAGCCGCGACCGTGACGGACATGTTTTATGAGAACCAAGAGGACTGGAGGGAGTTGAAGTGTCGTTCACTCAAAACCGCAGTTTCTCGCTCTCGGGGCTTGGGCCCTTATATGCTATACGCTCGAGAGAGAGAGAAGAGAAGGAGAGAGAGAGACAGAGAGTGAGTGAGAGAGAGAGAGAGTGAGTGAGAGAGAGGGAGTGGTAGAGAAAGAGAAACTTGAGGATTAACAGGCTGGGAGGTGAGATCATGGTCTCAGAGCACCTTGTTTCAATTACAGGGCTGTGTGTGTGTGTGTGTGTGTGTGTGTGTGTGTGTGTGTGTGTGTGTGTGTGTGTGTGTGTGTGTGTGTGTGTGTGCGGGTGTGTGTGTGTGTGTGTGTGTGTGTGTGTGTGTGCGTGCGTGCGTGCGTGTGTGTGTGTGTGTGTGTGCGCATGACTGTGTATGCATTTCTTTGTGTATGTGTATGGGTAATATGCGTGACATGCAGGCTAACAGCGTAGAGAACTGTGTGCGTCTGGCCTGGCTCAGTTTGGATGGAGCTCATAGACTGAAAGAGAGAAAGAACGAGGGATCGACAGAGAGAGAATAACGACTGACAGACATGGTCAAACACATTTAGGGCGTATTTAGGCCAAACCCTCTCAGGGTCACCCCATTCCTCATGGGAGAGTGACAAACAAGCCCCCCTTCTCTCTCCCTCTCTCTCTTCTTCTCTCTCCCTCTCTCTCTTCTTCTCTCTCCCTCTCTCTCTTCTTCTCTCTTTCTCTCTCTCTTTTACATAAACACATGGTTTCTATTCTTCACATCTCTTTGATAGCCCCATAGCGTTATCTGAACTCTGCATATGCCCATCTGCGTGCACACACACACACACACACACACACACACACACACACACACACACACACACACACACACTGCATCAAACGCCACGAGGCCCCCTAGAGAGATGAAAGCATGGTGGGCCTTCCCAAGGACAAGGGTGTGCTCTGCGTCCGATCTAATTTCGAAACCAGAGAAACACTGTGGGTTTTGTGGGATCTGGCTTTAAAGGCATGAGGGATCATGGCTTTTCTGGATTCAAACGGAGAGGAAGGAAACCATATTCTGGTACCTTGCTAAAGCTGAGTCAAAGAGGCGGGACCCATCCAGGTCCATGCCGTTGGTCATTGGTCGCTGGCTGAGGTCAATCAATCTGGGTGGAGACCGGAGCTTGGCGGCAGTAGATGGAGGCGGCCTCGGCGCTCACAGAGCGATGAGGAGCTGCTCAGGGGTGTCTGGAATGCACCAGTCCAGCTGCAGAGAGAGAGAG